>NC_060153.1:3825910-3833836 GCF_021292245.1 Micropterus dolomieu | reverse complement strand
CACAGGAAAAAACTGGACCATGCAGAGGGACAATATTTTAGGCCCATGCAGTAGTTTACCTTTTGTGGCTGTCTTGCGCTGTCTGAGGCTTGAACAGTAAAGGGGCACTCATTGCAACAACAAAAATGTCTTCCTTTACAAAAATTACAAGCAATTTGTAAATTGCTTTTGTTTAATTACAGCAATGAGCTAGTTTTATGGTGTCAGATTAAGCTCAGTGCTTTATGAAAAACTGTAATTGAAACACACACACACAGACACACAGAGTAGGGGTTTCATTTAAACTAATGTTACTAGTGAAATGTCTTCTAGCCAAGGTTAAGTATGTGCTCACTTACAAGACAAATCAAGCGTAGTATAAGTTCACTCAGGAAGACTGACATTCTTCATGCTTACTCTATTATTTACTCTCCCTCTCTCTGGCTTCCAACTCATCAGCTAACTTAAGGTTTTCAGTCATTCGGTTAAACCATTCAGATTTTGATACGACATTCGTGATGCAAGCCAATCAGCTCATTGTTGTCAAATTTTTAAAACAGTTCCTTTCTCTGCTGTTGGCAGCTGTCATTTTAGTGTCAGATCGATGCAACCCATCTCCACCCCATTCACTGCTGGACACAACCAGTCTTCCCAGTTGGTCCTTCCTGTGAGCCCATCAAAGTCCCGCTCCACATCTCATCCATCCAAATCTTCAGCCATTTCTCCACACCCCTTCACCATCACCACCAGTGTACAGTCTATGGCATCACTGCCCCCTTAAAATATATCCTGATCATGTTTAATTGCCAAACGCTCTTCACTTTCTTCAACCTTCCTATTGTGCACGTCAATGTCAATAAATTAATTAGATCATTCTTTAAGCATCTCTGCAAAACCTCTCCTGAATTAAATTTTGCCTTCGGTTTACAAATGTTTCGCACTACACATAACTGTTTTAAAAGAAAACCTGTTTACATCAACACTCTTTGAAAAAATTAAACATTTAAAAAAAAAAAGTAATTCCATTTAATGTGAATTTGAGGAATTAATATTTTCCCAAGAAAAATAAAATAGGGAAGATAGTAAAGCCGTTTACTTGTTCTGAACCTGACTGATGAAATTCCTTATGGACTTAACATCATTGGCACAGTTACTGAGCACATAGTGCCAGACTTTCTTTTTTGTAATGTAGCCCCTGGCTTACAAAGAGAATTACGATAACTTCTGTTTTTACACCCTCTTTTGGAAACAGAATGACGGTGCTACAGTAGAATATGATTGAGCAGCTTCATAGTAGCATTGTTTAAAGCCCTACTGTGTATGATCTCCTCGGGTATAATAAAGATGGATTCATTGTAAGAATGTCTCAGTATCTCAGTAACACTTTGAGGTAATTGTGCCTTAACATATGTAATACATGAAAGTGAGTGGCAACCACTTTTCAGCGAATCAGTGAGACGTGTGCCAAAGTGGTGATAATACTGATAGATTAATGGGACCGAACTGCTCCTCATGGCCATGGCAAACTGAATCAAATTGGATTTAAAAAGCTAAAGAATGCCTTAACTAGAACAGTGTTATATCAGTCTGAACCAAAATCTGGTGTCTGTAAAAGCAGAAAATTGGAATATGGATTTTGGGCATTAAGTTGGCCAAAATGACTGGGCCAGGCTGGCCGCACTTAGGCACCTCTTAAGCCTCTTTTTGAGCTTGGAAAAACCCTCAGACTGACAAAGTGTAAAAAGCATCATTTAAGGTAACAGCTAAGCCTCCTAGGAAGCTGGAAATGTTCTCACTCTCAAAGAGCCACATGTTGTGCTTAATACTAATCAAGCTAATTCAAAAGCATACTATTCAGATAGACACAGTGGGGGGTTACAATCCAAAATGAAACATCCACCATCTTGAAAGCCTTAAGCTTTCAACTGAAAGATGAATGCTAACATCAAAGAAGAGCATGTCTTGTGCATCTTTTAACAATGTTCTCTGACAATCGATATTGAGGATATATTATTTGCTTTTAAAATTAAGCACTAATCAACATGTTTATTAATGAATCAAATCACTACTGTATGTGCCATGTTAAAAGACGTTACTTGAAACCACATGATGATGAAACCACAGAGAATGATAACCCAACTCTGCATTTCCTCACAGCTCTATAGAGCGTTTTAGCATCTGTTTCGATTTTCCATCTCTGCACTCTCGTCAACCTCATTTCCAGACACATCAGGCAGAATAAATCAAGTGTGTGCTACCTGCTCGGCACCACACGGCAGTTAGAGACTAGCTAATAAACACAGTGGAGCATTTCGCAGCTAAAAGCCAGATATTTCACTCAGGAGTAGACCAAAACACAGCTAAAAAGGAGTGAATATTGGACTTACATTCAGTAGCTGGCTACATCTCAAAATTAATGCTAATGTTGTGCTGTGTCTGCTGGATGTGTAAATAAGCAATTCCTTACTAACACATTCACCATTAGGGCTGCAGCTAATTATTATTTTTGTTTATTAATCCTAATACATTGTTCATGCGTGGGGACAAAAGGTAAACAGGATTTGCAGTGCAGTCTTGCTGCCGTCTTGACAAAGCTTTCAACAAAAGCTTTTGAATTTACAGAGCTTACAGAACTTCACATTGTTGAGGGTCTTTCTGAAATACTTCATCAGAGACGGAGTTTTCCAGTTTTCCAATTACTTTGATGAGTCGCCCCAGCCCTATTTACCATAACAACTTTTAGAAGTGAAAATATGTCAATGTTGTGTTTACAGCTTGTTATGCTACCACCAAGTGGCCAAAAATTTGAATTAATGCAGCTTTAAGAATACTTTATTTGCCATGATCCCTAATCCTAACCAAGCAGTTTTAATAGTCAACTTGAGGTGTTTTATGCCTGTTTATTATGTTGCTTAGGTGGATGGACTAAAAGCAACACATTTGGTCCTTAAGCAAATAAGGGAAATGACCAAACAGTACAGTTAGAAAATGATTTTACCTCTTCACAGATATTTCTGTTGGATCTTTCCCCCAATAATTAGCTTTCACTTGTTACTGTGAAAATATGATGGTCAATAAGGTCTGACTAACTGCTGATACAGGTCGATAAAAGTCATAAATTACCTAACATCCTTTAAACCTTTATCTCACCATCTGTCAACAAATAATGTTATCAATAATAGCGTTCTGCTAGGTCCAAAAAGATTTGTGTGAACAAAATGGTATAAAAGGCTACACTGAATAAGATCTTAAAGGCAACATAATACAAAACAAAACTCCTATTCTGCAATGTGTTACATTGACAAAAAAACTATATGACATAAAAACATTATACAACACCAAAGAGATTATAAAGAATAAAAGTTCAAAATTTTCATCGACCATCCAGCTGGTCTATCCATCTGCAAAAGACTGTTGACAGATTGATATAGAAACATGAAATGCTGCTTTTAATGCTTTTCATACTCAAGATGTATAGGTAGCAATTCCTTGGTTACAGCTCTGTTGTGCTTGTCATGTGTCTAAATCCACCATGAAACCACCTCTCAAGTAGGATCAAGATAATCCTGATTTTCAGCATCAAAACAATCTGCCTTTGAGTCATGTAAAACACAGATACAAGTTTTTAAAACTGATTAAAAGTAGGATTTGATTTTTAAAACCAAACCCTAGCCTGAGCAACGAAAAATATTATTTTTCAGGTTTGAAAAATAGAATTTTCAGATTTATTCGATCCGATTACACTAATCCTATCAGTAAAGTCTTGAAAAACTGGGCTGGAACTGGATAAGACTTATCTGGAATCTTGAGTAGACGGAAATACTTAAAACCCATTAAACATGATGCAGGTGTGTACCAGCTATAAACATTTAGTTATAGGCCCTTTGAATGTCAAACTGCTAATCAAAGCAATGTTAGTGTTAGCTGCAATGTGCAAGCTACTGGACTACTAGGCTGCAGCATCCACTCAGTATACGATAAATACCAATGTGGTGCACTTCCAGTTGTTGTGTTTTTGTTTTTTTATCTGAACTTGAAACCAGATTCTTCGTATTTCTTCCTACTGGAGGTTCACTGGTGATTAAAGAAACTTTAAAACTTTTTAATCTGGAGACATAAATAAATAGCTGTAAATCTAGATATATGTAGAAAGATTTTTCAAAATTAATAAGTGTTTAATCACTTATTTTAAGGCATGAAATGGTCAAATTTACATATGCAGAGAATCATCACAAATCAACAAATACTGCCAACTTCTTTCTAAAAATATCAGTTCAAAAACCTGTATTACTCAAACCCTACTTAATATCACTACGGCTCACTAACTCATTAAATGAGACCACCAACTGTGTTTTGATTAAATGATTAAACAGTGCACTTTCTTAAGAGGCGTTTGGGTTATTAACTTGTGCACTATCACACATCACTGTACAGAATATCAGCAGGGGTCAAATGACTCATTATCATATGTCACTCAGTCCTTTTCACTGGTAATTGCTAGGAACAGGAAAATGAAAACACAAATTTTCATCCCCTCAAGCCTCATGTGTGAGGCATTTGACCTGTGATTGTATGTACAAAGACAGCAACTGTGTGGGGCAGGGCATCGGTTTTTACATTATTCTAACAGTAGACAAGAAAAAGTGTTAAATGTTTTAACCACTGAGAGCCAAATGTAACTAAATTTTGGTGGTGGATGTCGTCAGAACAAGATTATCTGTCGAAATGCAGTATAGGCACAGTAGCAGGTTTAATTGACTTTAAAGAAAGCACTCACTCAGCACATGACAGCTAAAGCTAAAGGCCACGCCAGAGGCTTGGTGGCTACGCATAGGTTGACTATTAATGTTCTAGGCAGAACCACACCACCACAAATCTTATTTTCAAACATGTAGTTTGTCAACTTCAGTGGATAGTGAGCTCCAACCAAAAATACTGTGCAGATAAGGGGATTATTTGCCGTAGCTCTTATCTCAGGATATGTCAATACCTCCTTCAGGACAAATACAGCTACAATGCAGGGCAGGAGGTGCATATTCCACCCACAGCTTCTTTGGCTTTTCTCTTTTTTAAGCGTCTTTATAATTATTCTTCATAAGCTCTAGGTTGCAATCTTGTGTGTGTACTCCTACCTAAAATCCTCTATATGTTCACAGAAAAAGGAGTGGAAAAAAAGGAGAGGATATGAGGATTCAGTTTTATTCTAGTACATGTGACTCAAATGCCTTTAACAGAGCTACACAAAACAACATATCCAGTAGTACCATAAAATAACCTGAAAGACACCAGAGCAATATACTTATGGCTGAGTAATTATGTGTTATGTGACTATGTCACAGTAAATGCACAGTAAGAAGTGCAGTACTTTTTGATCACTTTTTTTTTTTTAACTTTGTATATTTTATGAAAAGAAAGAGATTTCTGCATGAATGCTTTCTGAATCTTCCCACCCTTGCAGGCGTATGTAGATTTTGGGCTATTTTTGGCCTCTAGCTCTAAAAATGACACTATTAAAAACCAAAACACTGAGGCCAAAAGGACACAGAGTACTTGGCTTGCTCACCTTTCAATTCAAGAAACCTCTCTGAATTTTTTAAGGCAATTGTGCTAAGCAGGATCACATGGGAGAAAGACACCTTTTTGATCTTTGTTACCAGCATAGGTAACCAGCCCACAGTATGAAAATCAGCAGTTCCACTTAGGTGCCATCCAAATAATCTCAAGAGGGGCATCTTGTTGATGGCAGCATAATAACATGTTGGGAACAGCACATTTAATGTGAGGCATTAAATAGCTTTAACTGCAGAGAAACAGAACAACACAGTCTCACTTCTGACTACGCTGACAAGCTGCTTTGAGACAATGAAGTCTGAACTACAGTACCTGCTTTGCCAACAATAGAGATGGTTCAGTGAACAGCTCAGTGAGACGCATCTCGACACATAATTTCAGCACTATGTCATGCTAGAACCAAAATGGGACTCAGAATATGCTATGCATCACATCACCCCGAGAATTTTTCATTTTTATGCTTTTCCTGTTGGGCTTTGTTACAGTCGTTGGTTAATAGTAGACACTGAGAGATGAAAGTACAATGCCCAACTGAGCAGGAAACACTCTAACAACTGAAAAAAAGTCAATTGAAAATTAGGCCTACTATAAAATACTGTTAAGGTTTTAAAGATGCTATGACATCACACCCAGAATTCATTGCAGCTTTGCACAAGATATTTATATTAATGAAGATAGCAACAGCTCTCGACATACACTGCTCCCCACTCTATTGCATTTATGCCCTACAGAGTTGATCTCCTTTTGTGTCATCCCACTATTCAAGAAAATAGGCTACTGCTGAACACATCCTCAGTCTCTCTCTCCCCAGTTCTCTACAACACCACAATGAGTCTGGCATGGCATGAATGATACATTTGCCCTAAATGATCATGATACATTTACAAACATAGCCTACACATAGATATGTCAGACTCTTATAGTCCCCCTCACCATGTAACATCTGTGTGTGTGTGTGTGTGTGTGTGTGTGTGTGTGTGTGTGTGTGATTGCTTCCATGTCCCTGAGAGGAGGAGAAGATACTTCGTGTGTCAGACTTGGCACGGGAAGCGGGATGAAAACGGAAGAAAATGTGTTTCTACAACGTGACTGCATTCAAAGCCTGAAAACTGTAATTTGAGATATGAATTCATTAGACTGCCTCTCATCAGTAGCCGGGCATAATGTGATGCAACAGCGCCGCTTAGCGTCGCACAGTGCCGAGTCTGATGCGCTCTGACTGTGTGTTTCTCCCCTGGCCGCGGTCCTTACCTTCTGTGTCACAAAGCGTGGCTGCTGCAGGTTTGCGGTCGCGGAGGTTTTGCGCCTTCTTCTTCTGAGTCCGTGCGATGAATGTTGAGTTTTACTGCCGTGGTGTGATGGCCAGTGCAGGCAGCCACCATGACCTGTCCGTTTACTGGCATTTTGGTTCCTTCTCACAGCGTCAGTGAAACCAGAGCAAAAGTGTTCAAACTTGATCTGAAAAAAAGAAAACAAAAATGCTATTGCTTATTGCATTGCATTAAACCCATCAAAAGCGCGGACTTGTTGAATTTGAGTCTGATCTATAAAAGGACGCGCGCCTACAGGCTGGTGCCTATATGAGCTATTAACATCATTACCCAATGTCATTATATTCGTCGTTACTCATAAGCATTTTAACAGTTTGAATTCAAATACCAGCTCATGACAAGTGTCTCTGTGTGTGTGTTTGTGTATGTGTGTGCGTGTGTTTCTTTTGGGAATGCTGAGACACGGGCTTTTTGGACAGAAAGCTTGCGTGACGAAAACACAAGTTAAATTCAAAGGTGAGATGGTGAACGGTGAGAAAAACAAAATAGTAGGCTTCTCTCTCTCTTTGTGTGTGTGTGGCACGGGGGGGGAGGGGGGGGGGGGGCGTTAAAAACAGCCTGTGGCTCCTTAGCGAATATTCCCCTCACGCTCCCCTCTCCGGTGCCGGGATCGTCTATGTAGGGCATGCAGCAGGTTGTGTGCCGGGGACTAGTGCTCGGACGAACGAAGGAGCGGAGAGAGGAAGGCAAAACCAGCCACCCCACCACCCGCCTCTGCTCCACTTTGAGAGGAGTGTGAGTGTGCGGCAGATATTAAAGCGCTGAACCCCGACAAATGCTGCCCAATTTCCGCATCACTCCCCATCAGGAGAGAGTTAGTTGTCAGCTAAGCCTTAAAACAAAACAAAACCAAACATAGCCTAGGCTGCTAATTAAAGCTTACCCCATTCCCGTGACACATCTCTCCAGGCGGCCAGGTGGAGATGACATTGCAGCCTGTTACTCCATTCGGGTGCCCTCGGCTTGAGTGGGAATCACATACGACTCTGTTCCGTCAAATTAATCCATCAATTTCTCCTCCATCCAGTCCCCCCCCCCCCCCCAC
>NC_060153.1:3816764-3825890 GCF_021292245.1 Micropterus dolomieu | reverse complement strand
CACCACCCCCCCCCCCCCCCAAAAAAAAAAAAAAAACACAACCACCACAAGGATAAATCCACCTGTCTGCCACTGAAGACCTCCCCCCTCCACCACCACCACCACCACCTCTCCTCTGGTAGATAGGTAGTATTCCTTTCGGTTAATATGTCAAACACCGTCCACTCAGTGGCGGGGAAGAAAAAAGCCGTTGGCGCGAGGGGATCAGTTAGACTCTATATCCAAAACAATCGTTGGTTTGGAATCTCCAGCGGCAGCCCCGCGCGTTCCGCAGTGAGGGCTCGTGGACAGGTCCGCGCGCCTCCTCCTCCTCCTCTCCTGTCCTCCTCCTCGCGCCGCTCGCGGATTCTTGGAGACTGAAGGGGGATTCCGTCACAAATAACATCAAAACACACACACTCACACGCACACACACACACACACACACGCACACACACATGTATTCACACACAGACACTCTCTCTTTTCTCACTCACCCTCTCCCTCTGCTTTTCCCTCACGCGCTCTTAGAACGAGCACCGCACTCCAAAAAAAACACCTGAACAATTCGGAACAAGTTTAAACGGGTCGAGTTATTTTTGTAGCTTTCTGCGCCGCACTATTGAGGTGATGCACCGACAGCCGACCGAGCGCCCGTGCGGAGAGGAATAAGGAAATATTCTCCGGCAGTCTCTTTACCCCGCAGCCCGGCCGCCCACGCTTCGCTGGCTGAAGGTACTTACACATCAGCCTGGTTAATTAAACATATGGGCAACGGCCTGAATGAGAGAATGATGGTGTGGTGGAGGGGAGAGGTGGGTAGTGGTGGGTGACTTGTGTGACTTCATCGCCCCATTATAAAATATAAAAAAGAAATGTGGCGAGTTAAGAGTGCGCGCGCCAGGGACATATCGCAATGCCTACCCTCCAAAAAAGCGACTCCAACTTCGCTGCTTGTTAAAACGGATGTTACTCTTCCTTGTCTGTCTCTCTCTCGGGGGGATTCTGTCTCTCGGCGTGTCGCTTTTCCTGGCGTGTCTTCACCCACAAAAATGAAGGCGCAAGAAAAGCATGGCGCACACCATCACTCGTCGTTTATGGCATCACCTGGTGCCACTTCACCAAACGAAACCGCTCGCGCGCGTTTGTGCAAGCATCTCTCTTATCTCTTTCTCGGTGTGCATGCGTGTGTGTGTGTGTGTGTGCGTGTGTGTGTGTGTTTGTTCTGTGACGACTGTCTCGGCGTCAAACAAGTCGCCTCCGCTCCTCAGAGCACTGCGCACAGATAAAACATTTCAATATCCGCTGAACTGTTGTAACCCAATCTAGTGGTCCCCATGCAGAAACCCTCACCGTTTCCTCAAAATTAAAATATCAATCCCTTCGAAATGAATGCACCGAAATGTTTATTGCATGTCATGTTCCCTCGTCAGCGCCAGCGTTTGTTAAACGCTACATGTGAGATAAGGGGAAATAGAGGAAACGCTATAGTAAATTACACAGCCTCAATTAAACATAATTAGCAGATCAAAACTGCAGCACAGGGGGTCCTCGGGGAGCGCTGACAAAACTCCCCACTCTCCCTCCATCCCTCTCTCTCCACCTCCCTCTGAGTGTTGCCTTGGAGTCCCATTGCAGACAGATGGTGTAGATACTGCACGGGGTCATGTTAGCAGGCCGGGGATCTATAGGATTGGCTGCCATAAGCTGAGCTACCCTTTGAGGCAAAAAAACAGCGTAAGCAGACCAGAGGGCATATTATTAAGGAACACTTCACTACTGTCCACTCCCTCCTCCACCACCACTACCACCTCCTCCTCCCCCTCCTCCTCCTCCTCCTCCTTCTCTATCCCTATAATAAAAATCTCCACCTGTTGAGGTCCTATATCCTCCTCCGTCAGAGTCCGAGCTTCTGATGCTTGGAATAAAAGAAACAGAGGGTTGCATAACATGGACATAAAAGAGAGGGAGACAAGCCACACTAAGAGTGGATCATGGTCTACTTTTCTTTTGAGGAAAGATTCCTGGGGTTCCAAATATAATAGCTCTGCCTTTCTTTCATACCATCCCACCCACCACCATCTCCTCCTGCTATTTACCCATTAGAGGCTTCCTGTTGGGACAGGCCTGGCCCAGGATACCCCCGAAGTAACTACAGAGGATGCTGTGTGATGCCATTAACAATGGCTTTCATTTTTAGTCTGTTAACCAAAATCTGCCTCAATGTAGTATATGGCTAAGCTGGTCTTATTCTATATTTAAACATTTATTAAGCTGTTGCCAAGGAAATAAAATCATATGTTCTTCCCGGCCACCATAAATAAGGTTTTAAAAGATGGTCCTTGTCTTTAAGTAGGTATAATCTCATTCAAGGTTATGCATGCCTGCAGAGCTCCCTCTCCCTATAGTAATTTCTGGGACATGACCTTTTTTAGGATTCAGTGTGAGTTTAGACTTGAAGATCTCTCTCTCTCTTTCGCTTTTAGAATGCATTCATCCAGTGCACACCAGCACAACACTTAGACAGTGAGTCAGCTCTGTCCTGTCTGTAGATAGTTCTAGGTATTTAGGCATTTTGTTGGAATTGTCTGAACAAGCCTCCCTGTTATTATAACTGATTTATAACCGCTGGGCTCAGTTGTCAGGCATCTTTCATGGGCCAACAGCACATTGAACAGAAGTTACCCAGGCATGTTGAGCTGCAGAGCCGGACACAATCACACAAGCAGACACTCAGCTCAAGCTCAAATCTGGCTTCCAGCATCCAAACACCTCAACAAGCCAGCTGCCTTTACCTCTTACCTCTGTCTGATTAAATTTCACCATGCTGTTGCTAATAGCTCATATCGGATGATTACAAAATATTTGAAAATCAAGGGAGACCCATTATCGCTGTGTAGTGCGTCAAAAGTGTGCTAACTATTTTGTTATTACTCTGTATAATTACTGAAGACAAAAGCTCATTCCACTAATGTTGTTTGGCTAATAGTCAAAGCCCAGTTCTCCAGTATTCCTGGAATGAATGAGAAGCACAGAAAAGAAGTCCAATTAAAGGAGCTCCAACTATGAAACCAGCAGGCAGGCTCACAAACAAACTGATAAAAAAAAAAAAAAATGAATAAATAGATAAATAAATTACAGGAAAGGGAACCGATTACACAAGGCCTCTGACAAATATGATGTGGGCAATTTTTGTATCCATGGTAACTGACTTTTTCAGAGTGTCACCGCTTTTGTTTTGGCAGAGGCACAACCCAGATACATATGGTTTATGTTTTGTGAATAGTGCTGGACTAGACACGTTCCCATTCATACAACAACTGGCCACGCTAACTGCTACATGATACCAGCCACATATTCACAGACTGATGTACGGCAGCCTCACTGATCACACCTACCGGCACATACAGCGCTGCTGCAGCCGGCTCACTGCTGACGCAACGAATATGTAAATAATAAAATCTTTTAAAGCACACACTGCTAATTAGGTGCACAGCAAACTGGAACGCAGTCCATAAAAACCTGTAACAACTTTGCTTAAATGTTTTTTTGTAAGAAACACATTGTTTCCATGACAACAAGAACTGATGGCACACTTTGGATTGTAATTTCAATTTGTATGTGTTTATTAGGTTAGCACTGTGGATTTTATGCTTTTAAGCCTACCTGTTGAGGCAGTTACACAAAGCCCCGAAGTGGACCTATTATGCTTTCCCTTACTTTCTGTCATATATATATGGTTGTGTTTTTCAGCCAATCACATGGCAGCAGCTCAATGCATTTAGGCATGTAGATGTGGTCAAGACAATTTGCTGAAGTTCAAACCAAGCATCAGAATGGGGAAGAAAGGGGATTTAAGTGACTTTGAACGTGGCTTGGTTGTTGGTACCAGACGGGCTGGGCAGAGTATTTCAGGAACTGCTGATGGGATTTTCAAACACAACTATCTCAGAATAAGAATCAGAATCAGAATCAGTTTTATTGCCATGTATGTGTACACATACAAGGAATTTGACTTGGGATTGTCCATTGCTCACGATGTGCTTACTTACAATACAATAATAATACAATAATGCAATAATTAAATCACACACAGGCTACAGTATAGAGATATACACATATATACACACTATAAACAAAAACAATATAGACAGATTGAGACAATTGTGCAATGAGCAGAGTAAAAGGATGCAGGATTAAAATAATTATCATTATTATGTACATGTCGGAGGTGGATGAGATCTACAGGTACACATACACGTACATGCATACATGTGCTCATGTACTCAGTGTGATGGAGAGTGAGGGAAGAAACTGTTCCTGAGTCTGTTGGTTTTGGCGTACAGTTCTCTGTAGCCCCTACCAGAGCGGAGAAGCTGGAACAGGTTGTGTCTGGGTGAGATGGACCTGCAGTGATGTTTCCTGCCCATTTCCTGACTCTGGAAATGTTTAAGTCCTGAATCTTTTCTGCGGTCCTGACTGTCCGTTGTAGTCTGCTCTCTAGGGTTTACAGAGAATGGTCCGAAAAAGAGAAAATACCCAGAAAATAACCCATTTTCTATAGGCACACTTTGGGCCCCGCGACAGTATACTTGACTATTGTTGCTGACCATGTCCATCCCTTTATGACCACATTGTGCCCATCTTCTGATCGCTACTTCCTACAGGATATTGACCACATCGCGTTACTTGAACATGACAATGAGTTGCATACCAGTGTATAATGTTACAATGTTGGATGTTCATATTAATGAGGGAAGTAACCTTTGTGAGCAAAAAGCTCAGGCTTCAGATGGTAAATTAACTGTACTAGTCTTCTGACCATTCAAAGCGCTTTACAATTCACCAAGTAAGTGGGCCAACATAAAATAAATATGGATTTTTTTTAAAACTGCAAATAATGCAAAGCTACTCCCAGAATAATAAATATTGAGCTTTTAATAAGCATAAAAGGTCCCCTTAAATCCTCATTACCTGGTCATGCTCGCATGGTCAGCTACCTTACAGCATTACGGATGTGCCCAGTTTTTAAACATTGGCATCTTCATACCAGCACACATTAGGGTTTATTTGACAACCATCAGGACTTTGATTGACAGGCAAATACAATAAAAATCCACAAAAGTATGATTCACTATAATGTTTCCATGCAACTGGAAATAAGCTGGCTGGTAAAGGTGGGCTGCATTCAGCCTAATGACTGTATGATGAGCCTACAAGACTAATTTCTGTCTTTGATACAATGATCTTGACTCTTCCTCATTCTTTTCTCAGACTGAGATACTGCCATAGCAAAGAGACTGCATTGTAGCTACAGTACAGGGCTTTATATAGATTCAGGAAATGAATCACTCTGTCAATAAATGGCAACAAAATAAAAATAAATGTATTCAAGGCTCTCTATCTGGAACAAAACGGTGTGATAGCTGGCATTTACCGAGTTACAGATATTCTCTCTCTCCAGTCTGTCTTTTTACTTTGTCTCCCTCCCTCTCTTGCGCTCTCAACCCTCTCTCACTCACTTGCCCACAGAGAGTGGGTGACCTCGAATGAGCTCTCCTACAGACCACACTGCTTCCTACAGCAGGACAGGGGCAGTATGTAGTGCTTGGATCTCAAGCAAGCTTTAGGCTGACTCTCAAGTGTCTACCATGGCAGTATCATCCCCTTGTTCCAATTTATAGGCACCTTTAAAAACCACTCATCTCAAAAATTGATAGGTGATTACTTCCTGTCACAGTGCTGATCACAGTGAAAAGTTCATGAGTGCAGCAGCCAAATCAATTAGTTGAGAGTGATGCACTGCTGTGTCTTTTTCACTTGGCCACACCAGCAATTATCTTTAGTTTGAAAAGGTCAGTCAATAATTTAATAATTAATTTTAAATAAGGATTTAAAAAGTTGTGAACCTTTAGTAAGAACTCTCAATCATCAATTCTCATTTTGTACAAAAAAAAGAGAACCATTTTTTTCTGAAATAGGTGAACAAAATTTGCATAAATTACAATAAATCTCATTAGCCACAAAATGTTGACACAAGTATACTTTAAGTCAGCACAGGTAAATTTGGGGATTTGAATAATTCATATTTTGAATATTTTGAAAATTAGGTCCAGCTAAAATACTATATATTATAACTGAACTTAGTTAACTTGACCTTCCAAATTTATGCAATTTTTACGCAAAACATCCATCCATAGATTCAGCTTAAGGTGGATATCATAAGATAAATGAGAAAGGTTTGTACAAAGAGCAGCAACACAATGATATTGCAATATTTGGGGAAATACTCTCCGGCCAACACTTGGTTAGCTTAGCACAAATACTGGTAACAGAGAGAAACAGCTAGCCTGGCTCTGTCCATTTGTAATAAAAACTGCTCACCACCACTTCTAAGGCTATATAAAAATGAGTAAAATTGACATTTTACCGTGTTATGGGGAATTTTGTGTCAGACTACTTCTTCCTGTCTTGTCGTCGCCGTGATGTTGCCAGGCAACCAGAGACTCCAGGAAGTTACTGCACCTAGGCAAGAAATAGTCTGGCACAAAATCCCCCATAAAGCCACAAATGTAAGTTTTTGCACGGATTACACAAAAAATATATATCATGTTAATTAGTGAGCTTTAGAGATGCTGGTAGGTAGGTTTTTGTTATGTCAGCAAGCTGTTTCCCCCTGTTTCCAGTCTATGTGCTAAACTAAGATAATCCGCTGCTGGCTGTAGCTTCATATTTACCGCACAGATATGTATGTGGTATTAATCTTCTCATATAACTCTTGGTACAAAATCAAAAGAGTTTAGTTTCCAAATGGTCAAACTATTCTCTCAAGACCTAACCTGCAGGTGTCATGAAGTCTGGACTCTAACTTGGGCATCCAAGCATGCAGAATTTGACAAACATTGATATGGAGGTCACAGACATCCAACTGCTGCTGCAGCATGGCATCGGGATTGCACACAGAGAAGCAGAGAGTACACTGCCTCCTCAGTATGACCCACCTCGAGTAGCAACCTGCAACACACACAAAAATGTGCAGAAATTATGTAATCCAGTTGATCTGGGGAAGTACACATTTAGACTGTGGTGGTTAATTTACACTTAAAGCACTAGGGCACACTCCAGTACCCACTGTGACAACTCGGAAATTCACAGTGGTACAGGAAAACCCATTTGTAAATTCAGAGTGTTAAATTCTTGGGGTGAGTGTATGTTGGGTACTTATGGCACTGTGGCTAAAGAGTTGGTGCAATAGAGCATTTCAGTGTTGGAGGCCAAATCAAACTAATTGGCCCAATCCTCAGAACATTTTAAAATAGCTCATCTTGGGGCTGTAACTTTTTATGGCCTTTCTATTATCACTACAGCCAGAGGGTGCATTAAATATTTTACTGACAATAGCAAAAGCCTAACTGTGAGATTGAAGCATTGTTCATTTTCAGATTGGCTGATAAAAGGAAAGACAGCGTGACCTCTAAATACAAGATTTACTGAAGTGTTTAAAGGTTTGTAGGAACTTAATAGCTGCTCGGGTGGAAAACCGAGAACTGGACTGTGTTTGGTGAGGCAGTTTGTCTGCACACACGATCAACACCAGTGATGGAAGTGGGAATGAACATGTGAACCTGCAAATATTTACTGCTGAACTATGCCACTCCAATTATGTATTTTTAGGTCCCCTTTGAGCTCCTAAAAGCCACAAGTGCACTTGTTTCACTTGTTTTCCATTAACATGAACACTCAAAAAACAGAAAAAAAAAGTACATGTAATAATTTAAATCAGCAGACTAGTTTAAAATGTAGTTTTGTTGTTTAAACATGGATTAGAAAGGCATAGACTTTATCTGTAGATAATGTCAGATTATGGGGATGAATCCAATAATAAGACAACAGCATAAACTCCCAGCTTGGCCATCAGCCAACTGCTGATCGAGTGTTTATCCTGGTAATGGTGGGGAATGCTGTGGTTGGATGCTGGCATCAGCATATTGGGTTAAAAAGTCCACAATGATCAGTTACTGGCTCCTCCGTGGGTAAGAAAAGGTTGTTGGCTTCTTTGTTTGGATGATGGGAACCAGAGGGAGTGGCATCTTGTATTTTGAAAGTCTTCACAGGAGAGATTATTGAAAGACTAAAGCAGAAAGCATACGGGAATGGATTGTACATTCATTTACTGTCATTAATAATTTTCCATTCATTGATACATCATCTCAAAAGCCATCCTATTATGCCCACAGTTCACTTGTGCACAGTGGGGTATATGTGCCACTAAAATGAGAGGGCTTTGAAATTGGGACAGGAAGGGTAGGAGAAATGATCTGCAGTTGTGTTTACAGCATGATGTGATATAGTGCTTCAATCTATGCCTGTGTGATATTCAAGTTTCGACTGTTTTTTAAGTATTCTTTTGGGGCTTTATTTAGGATAATACAGTTAAGGCACACTAAATAAAATGTGGGAGAGAGGGAATTACATGCAGCAAAGGGCCACGGGTCAGACTTGAACCCAGGCAGCTGCAGCAAGAACTCAGCCTTTGCACATGGGGGACGCACTCTAGTGGTGAGCTAACTGGCACCTTCACATTTGCTGTTACTCATGCTTAAACTTAATAAAGAAATAATCCAAAAATATAAAAAATAATTTAAAAAATATGATTTTGATCATTTGAAAAAGCACTTTATAATGCCACAATTCAGTAATTGATAATTATGATCATGTGTTTGGTTGTGTGGGTGTGTGTCTGTCCGCAGCTATTCTCGCATACTACTGGACCCATCAGCCTAATATTTTTTGTGCATATTTATGACTGTAAGGAGCATCTCATGGTTGTGGTGGTACACATTTTTTGAAAAACTATTTTGTTGACTGAGCCTATTATAGAGCTTAGACTTTCGTCTTTTCAGCAGTATTCGCTATTTTTAGAGAGCAGCACACCAGGGTAGTTTTTGCCAATTTGCCAACCGTGGGCTTATTTAGGCCCCAATCCTATGCCCAGTCAGGCAAACAATAATTTTGTTGTTGCCTTTCTTTTCTCCACTCTTCAACACTTTACTTTTAGTCAAAACTTCATCAACTGGATCAGGATATTAAAGTCTCCCTCTACTTCAGCACTTGCTGCACCTATCTGACAAAGTAACAACATAGAAG
>NC_060153.1:3813366-3816664 GCF_021292245.1 Micropterus dolomieu | reverse complement strand
AAAATAATTTAAAAAATATGATTTTGATCATTTGAAAAAGCACTTTATAATGCCACAATTCAGTAATTGATAATTATGATCATGTGTTTGGTTGTGTGGGTGTGTGTCTGTCCGCAGCTATTCTCGCATACTACTGGACCCATCAGCCTAATATTTTTTGTGCATATTTATGACTGTAAGGAGCATCTCATGGTTGTGGTGGTACACATTTTTTGAAAAACTATTTTGTTGACTGAGCCTATTATAGAGCTTAGACTTTCGTCTTTTCAGCAGTATTCGCTATTTTTAGAGAGCAGCACACCAGGGTAGTTTTTGCCAATTTGCCAACCGTGGGCTTATTTAGGCCCCAATCCTATGCCCAGTCAGGCAAACAATAATTTTGTTGTTGCCTTTCTTTTCTCCACTCTTCAACACTTTACTTTTAGTCAAAACTTCATCAACTGGATCAGGATATTAAAGTCTCCCTCTACTTCAGCACTTGCTGCACCTATCTGACAAAGTAACAACATAGAAGGATTCAAGGGTCAGTCACTCTACCACAAAATGATTCTCTATGCCGATGACATTTAACTTTACATAACCATCCCATCTTCATCTTTCCTATCAGTCCAGAATTTACATGGCTTGCGTGTTAGGGGACCCGCTGTGTATGTAGATAGGAATGGCTCATTCTAAAGTAATAAAAAAAACAACAGTTCTTTAAGCAGATAGAACAAACTCCCTCTATCCTTAATTGACCGTATCTAATCAAAATGAAAATTCTTTCCGAAGTCAACTACCTCTTCGCCTTGACCCCTGTCACCCCACCCCTGGGCTGGTTCTCCTCTCTAAACTCAATTATTACTGCATTTTATAGGAAATTTTGAAAACCCAGAATCAAACTCACTACTTTACAGAAACCTAAATATCTTGGTGGACAAGAGGGACTAACAAAACAACTGCAACATGGTTCTAGATATTATAGATATTGAACAAATAGCTGCTCAATAATTATCACTATCAGACCTACTCTTAATAGATAAATCCATAAAAACACATACCTGTTTTAAGAAAAACACAATAGACACAACAATGAGTACATGGTGGATAGCTGATAACATCCTACACAGCAATCTGTCTCCTGCTGACACCCATAAGGAAAATGTTTCACATCCATAACAACAAAAACAACGTCATTTTTCAAGCCTGGAAACAGAGAGGAGTAACCAGCCTGGAACACTTACTTGAAGGTTATTTCATGACCTTTGATCAAATAAAAGAGAAATACAATATACCCCACCATTGATTTTTTTCAACCGCAAATCCCCATTTGTCTTACCGTCGCGTTATATATTTTAGTTTATATAGTTAGGCAAACCTACAATGCTCAGTTACAATACAATTACACCATTCCATGCATCCCAAGGAAAACTGAGACTATACTACACAAAAACACTATACTATACAAAAATACACGTCAGTGAGGTTATATTTATAAAATAATAAGTCTATAATTTGTTGTATTCATTAATATTAATATCATTTTGCAAACATGAAGTTCTTGATTTGTATATTTCTATTAAATTTTTCATCCATTGATTTGCATTTCTAAATTCTTTTATGAAACAATTATAGATTTATGTTGGTGTGTATCTGTTCTGAGTCTCTATTTGGTCATTTTGTAATCTCACGCGGTCTGGTTTTTGGGACATATTTCTCTTGAATGGGAAACTTGTCCATCTGCTGTATCTCCTAAAGGACTACCGAGGGAGAGAGTTGGGTGGCTATATCATGTAGTCTTCCACACAGACACACAGAAAACCACACATATTCACCTTTGTAAGGTGACGCTGTAGAATTTTCTTGGCATATATGTTCTGGTCAATATGATCCGTGACTAACATGGTTGCATTGGGACTATTTGTCGCTCATTGAAAGCAGCGTGTTTTCCACCTGCTGTGTTATTTTCAGTGACACTTTGTACTCTGATGCCCACTGGCCAATATTATCCTCGTTACACCAAACCCATGAGAGCGGCAAAAATAGGCTGTTACAGACTATACACTGCTAGTGTCATTATGGCTCCAATATCATGGATCAATATTGTCATTATGGGAATTTCAGAGATTATGGTTGATAACAGTGAAAATGAAAACTAAAGATGCTGTTCATATGAAAAAAAATTGTGTACAATTGTTTTAAATTAATGAGTACAAACAATATGTGTTTATTACTATTATTTTTGATTATTTTGGGGCATTTGAGAAAGACAGAGGAGAGAGAGGGGATAACATACAGAAAATTATTTGAACCCGGGCCGCTGCAGTATGGACTCAGTCTTGACATGGTACATGCTCTCACTTTTTAACTGCTCCCTATATAATGGATTCTCAATAGTTTACTCAATAGTGAGCAGTACATTTAGATTTTAGACACTTACTTATCATCATCACATTATCACAGGTAATTTTTACATCTATGAAATGCAGTTCATTGCCTTGTGTGATTGGTATCAGAAGTGTGCATACCATGACACTATATGGTGGAGACATTTACACACTCAGCATTTGGACAATCAAATATTATAGTGGACAGTAAAAACAGTGCATACATAGTAAATGGGGTTGTGATTTCAAACACACTGGCGACCTGTCCAGGGTGTGCCCCGCCTTTCGCCCGATGTCAGCTGGGATTGGCTCCAGCCCCCAGCGCCCCTGTTCGCAGGATAAGCGGTTGACGATGGATGGAAAAAAATTGGTATTGGGAACTTTATACTTTTGTTTTAAGTCCTCAAATGTGCAGAGCTTATCACTGTTATATAGATCAGTAATCTTGTTAAGTGCCTTTTCAGCACATTTTTTAAATCCAGACTTGAAAGTGTCAGGTTTAAAGTTGGAGAAAACTGTAACAGTTGTAATTTTATTTCTTACAACCTTTTGCACTTTAAACCCAACACCAATTGTATTCATTCTTTCTTGTTGTTGTTAAGACCAGTGTAAGTACATATATATAAATATATATTTTAAAAAATCCCCCTCTTACCCCTTGCGGGGTGGTATGTGTCATCCTCAAGCTCGGGTCCTCTACCAGAGGCCTGGGAGTTTGAGGGTTCTGCGCAGTATCTTAGCTGTTCCCAGGACTGCACCCTTCTGGACAGAGACCTCTGATGTTTTACCTGGAATCTGCTGTGCCACTCTCCCAGTTTGAGGGTCACAGCCCCCAGTGCTCCGATTACCACTGGCACCACTGTTGCTCTTACTTTCCACATGTTTTCTAGCTCCTCTTTCAGCCCTTGGTATTTCTCAAGCTTCTCGTGTTC
>NC_060153.1:3805141-3813266 GCF_021292245.1 Micropterus dolomieu | reverse complement strand
TGATTTGTATATTTCTATTAAATTTTTCATCCATTGATTTGCATTTCTAAATTCTTTTATGAAACAATTATAGATTTATGTTGGTGTGTATCTGTTCTGAGTCTCTATTTGGTCATTTTGTAATCTCACGCGGTCTGGTTTTTGGGACATATTTCTCTTGAATGGGAAACTTGTCCATCTGCTGTATCTCCTAAAGGACTACCGAGGGAGAGAGTTGGGTGGCTATATCATGTAGTCTTCCACACAGACACACAGAAAACCACACATATTCACCTTTGTAAGGTGACGCTGTAGAATTTTCTTGGCATATATGTTCTGGTCAATATGATCCGTGACTAACATGGTTGCATTGGGACTATTTGTCGCTCATTGAAAGCAGCGTGTTTTCCACCTGCTGTGTTATTTTCAGTGACACTTTGTACTCTGATGCCCACTGGCCAATATTATCCTCGTTACACCAAACCCATGAGAGCGGCAAAAATAGGCTGTTACAGACTATACACTGCTAGTGTCATTATGGCTCCAATATCATGGATCAATATTGTCATTATGGGAATTTCAGAGATTATGGTTGATAACAGTGAAAATGAAAACTAAAGATGCTGTTCATATGAAAAAAAATTGTGTACAATTGTTTTAAATTAATGAGTACAAACAATATGTGTTTATTACTATTATTTTTGATTATTTTGGGGCATTTGAGAAAGACAGAGGAGAGAGAGGGGATAACATACAGAAAATTATTTGAACCCGGGCCGCTGCAGTATGGACTCAGTCTTGACATGGTACATGCTCTCACTTTTTAACTGCTCCCTATATAATGGATTCTCAATAGTTTACTCAATAGTGAGCAGTACATTTAGATTTTAGACACTTACTTATCATCATCACATTATCACAGGTAATTTTTACATCTATGAAATGCAGTTCATTGCCTTGTGTGATTGGTATCAGAAGTGTGCATACCATGACACTATATGGTGGAGACATTTACACACTCAGCATTTGGACAATCAAATATTATAGTGGACAGTAAAAACAGTGCATACATAGTAAATGGGGTTGTGATTTCAAACACACTGGCGACCTGTCCAGGGTGTGCCCCGCCTTTCGCCCGATGTCAGCTGGGATTGGCTCCAGCCCCCAGCGCCCCTGTTCGCAGGATAAGCGGTTGACGATGGATGGAAAAAAATTGGTATTGGGAACTTTATACTTTTGTTTTAAGTCCTCAAATGTGCAGAGCTTATCACTGTTATATAGATCAGTAATCTTGTTAAGTGCCTTTTCAGCACATTTTTTAAATCCAGACTTGAAAGTGTCAGGTTTAAAGTTGGAGAAAACTGTAACAGTTGTAATTTTATTTCTTACAACCTTTTGCACTTTAAACCCAACACCAATTGTATTCATTCTTTCTTGTTGTTGTTAAGACCAGTGTAAGTACATATATATAAATATATATTTTAAAAAATCCCCCTCTTACCCCTTGCGGGGTGGTATGTGTCATCCTCAAGCTCGGGTCCTCTACCAGAGGCCTGGGAGTTTGAGGGTTCTGCGCAGTATCTTAGCTGTTCCCAGGACTGCACCCTTCTGGACAGAGACCTCTGATGTTTTACCTGGAATCTGCTGTGCCACTCTCCCAGTTTGAGGGTCACAGCCCCCAGTGCTCCGATTACCACTGGCACCACTGTTGCTCTTACTTTCCACATGTTTTCTAGCTCCTCTTTCAGCCCTTGGTATTTCTCAAGCTTCTCGTGTTCCTTCTTCTTGATGTTGCTGTCGCTTGGGATTGCCACATCTATCACTGCAGCCTTCTTCTGCTGTTTGTCGATCAACACGGTGTCTGGTTGGTTAGCCATCACCGGTTTTTCAGTCTGGATCTTGAAGTCTCACAGGATCTTAGCTCAGTCATTCTCAACTACCTTAGGAGGTGTCTTCCATTTTGACCTTGGGACTTCCAGCCCATACTCATAGCAGATGTCATGTACGCACTTCCTGCCTGCATCTTACACACTGCTGTTATGTGCCGTACTGTCTCAGGGGCATCCTTGCACAGTCTGCACCTGGGGTCCGGCCTGGTGTGGTAGACCCCAGCCTCTATTGATCTTGTACTGAGTGCCTGTTCTTGTGCCACTATAATTAGTGACCAACCTACCCAGAGCCAACATAAAAAGCCACCCGATCCCCCGTAGCTCGCGGCATTGGTGTCGCTGTGTGCGCAATCAGTAATGGCACAACATGGGAAGGCAGAGCACCAACCCATGCGTAAAAGCCTTAGGACCGGATGGGGGGCCCCGCAGCTGTGCAGGTGCAGATGAGGTCACGACGGAATCAGTTGCGCACAGAGCAGGGCCTGTGTGAGCCACGGCTGCTCCCCACTGTCCGGATGGGAGAAGTGAACCGTGATCTCACAGAGGACAATCACTCAGACAGAACGCTCAGCACTGAGTCAGTCAGCAAGAATTGGGAGACATCGGGAGGTAGAAACGGACGAAAGAGCATGGGGAAGACCAGGAGGCCAGTGAGACAGATTCTGCGCCGACAGGGGAAGCCCCTTGGACTGTTCCCTGTAGTGCATAAACAGGCGCTGTGAACGGAGCCAGACAGCCATGCGCGCTACGTAGCAGGACAGCGTGTGCATCATCCTTGATCTGGAGACACGATGGAGCCACAGAGAGGGTAGCCAGATCACTGACCCTCTTGGCCGACGTCAGAGCCATGAGCAGAGCGACCTTGACTGAAAGGAACTGCAGGTCTCCAAGGGCTCCAAGTGTGGGTCCACCTCCATGCCACTCCCCCGGAGAGGGGAGGAAGACGGCGTCCTTAGGGGGTCCACACATGCCGGGACTCATAACTCCGCCACTCCCCCGGTGAGGGGAGTGCGGGGGCGTTGTTGTTGTTGGAGGCTGAGTTCTGGCCGGCGCACTGGTGGGCTCTGTCAGCGAGACGGGCCATCCACTGCGGTCCCGGAGAGGCCAGAAGGGGACACCTTGCAGTCGCCGCGTTAGCTGGCTTCACACCGAAGAACGCCGTGAGGGTATTAAACCTTGGTCCGAGAAGCCTTCCACCTTGGTGATGGGAATGTAGGTGGAAACAGGAGCCCGCAGAGTCTTCGGGCACCTTCCTGGTACCGCCGGATGGGAGGGAAGCGCGGCCAGACCGGAACAGACAGCTGACACTGGGCGGCCGCCCTCTGGATGATGGCAGGAAGCTTTCTGATGAGGCCGCCAATGGAAGGAAAGCAGAATGGAAACCTCGCCAGAAAAGGCTATTGTTGGGGGGGTTGGGGTCCCCCGCTTCGAAGTCGGCGATCGCTGGAGCCAGGGAAAACAGGGAGCTGCTGGAAGACTCATGAATGGAAGAGGAGGAGCCGTACGACTCCGACTCATCTGGCAACATCAGGCTGAGGGCTTCGTCCAAGGAGTGAGTGGGATTCCACACCTCTTCCTGCTGAACGGTGAAATTATCTGCCTGATGCTGCCAGTCATCAGGGGTGAGGAGGGCACAGAATGAGCAGTGTGAGCGGGGAGTGAATGCTCGGCCGAGGTACGCCTCGCAGCGGGGATGGAGAGCCTGATGTAGCCCATGCGGCAGACGCCTCACATCCGTCCGGAAGGAGCGGCTGCTCGCCCTGGGCCAGTAAGCATGCTAGTGTAACAGTGTAAATAATTAACATATGTTTATGGTTAAATTCCTGTTAAACTTGGGACTATTAACCATGGTCTATCTACTCAGCAGTATTTTATTTTGTTAACAGAAATTCCCAGCAAAAGGTCTTTTGAGTGCACTGTGGTTCGAGCGAGTGCAGGCCTCTGACCAACTTCTCATTCACGCTGAGCAACTGTGGTTGTGTTTGTGTCCCATTGTTGCAGAATAAACTATTCTGAGTGCTCCATCCATCTTGACTCCAGCGAAGTGTTTAGGGATAGCAGACAGAACAAAATAGAGAAGGTCACATTAGTGCCGTGACCCGACGATTCTCCTGTTGGACTGTGGTTTCTTCAGCGCGATCCGGGGACTATTCTGCTGTTGCTGTTCCTCTTCTTGGATTCAGGTGGATGTGTTGCTTGGACTGCCATTAGCGGTCGGACTGGAAATTGCTTTTCTTGTATTCTGCTGTTCATCTGTGCTTGCCTTTTGTAAATTGAGTATTTTTTAAAAAAGTATTGTGCACTTTACATTTGATTGTTGCACATTATGAACTCCCCGTGGAGTTGGCAGGGGTAGGGGTGCTTCTCCTGTGGTATTGCAGTTTGAAAGTCCTGCTGAGAGGAGTGGTATTTTGATGGGGGACAGTCAGTGTGCACCGGGGACCCCTGTAGCCAGTGGTGGTGTAGCCCCTCTTAGCCATTCTGTAGGCATTTCTCATGGGTCCCACAGCCTTTGTTCTCCTACTTCTAGCCCCGATACCCTTGCTGCAGATATTGTCAGTCAGATGGGAGAGGTTATTCAGCAAGTCAGTCAGCAGGTAGCTCAGAACATTATCTCTCACCTCAGCCCATCTGTTATTACCCCTTTAGCCAACGCTGCCTTCTCACCTGCCAACGCTGCCATCTCACCCAATGACACTGCCACCTCATCCGCCAATGCTGACAAATCAGCCTCAAATCCTCTTGATGCCTCCCACGTGCAGTTCTTGTCCCACAGAAAGTTGAAAGATCCTCCATGCTTTAGAGGAGATGGCTCTGATTCTGTTCCTGTGCGAGAGTGGGAGGATCTCATGAGGGATTTCATTAAGGAGGGAAATCTGAGACCTGAGGACCAAGCCGAGGAGATCCTTGTCCACCTCAGGGGCCAGGCCAGGGACGGTGTCAGGTTTGGGACCAGGAACAGTGATACCCTCGTGATTTATGGCCTCCTGCAGAAGCATTTTGATTCAGCGCCATGCTCCCCACTCCCACTGGTGGACTTTTACACCACTCTGCCTGAGAAAGGTGAGGATGCGTTTGACTACTCGCTCAGGCTGAACTGTGCCGTTGACCTTGCCGTTGAACGTCTGAAAGAGCAAGGTAAATTGCTGGATAGTCCTAGCACTGAGGTGACAAGTATAAGGAACTGCACCTCCACTGAGCTTGCTGTGACTTTTCGGTCAAAGACAATCGACAAGTGGACTGCTTATGAGGTTCAAGATATTCTGAATGAGCATCATTCAGGAATGGCATCAGTGGCGAACAGAACAACTAAGGAGAAAGTGTCAGTGAATGTTATTAACACCACTGTCCCACCCTCTGCGCCATCTACTGGAGGACATGGCTCCCTACAGGCACAGGCCACAGATTCTGCCACCCTAGACCATCTTATCAGCATGCTGGAAAAAGTGATACTACAGAGGCCTGTTGTGCCGGGTTCGACCAGGCAGTCTGGCCCACAGCTTCCCAGGATTGGAGGTTTGCATGAAATGCCTTGTTTGGTCTGTCATGATGCCGCACACTCTACATTCACCGACTGTCGCGACCATAAGCTCTGCTTCCAGTGTCAATGTCACTCCGATGGCAGTCTATGATTTGGAGGTGACTGTCTGGTTTCAGGCTGCTCATCCCAACGCTGGTCATTCCTGGACAGACAGATGACATGATTGTTGGCAGCAATGCAATCAAGATGCTTATTCATTTGATGAAGTCTGACAACTATTGGAGACTTTTGGCTACTCCTGTTGATATCACTAATGATGACTGCTCCAAGTTCTTGTCCCTGCTCTCCAACTCTGAGAAATGAAGGGGAGGCCCCATGCCAGACAAGATTGGTACAGTAAAGCTGAGACAGAATGTTACGCTTGAACCACTGCATGAACACCTTGTATGGGACAAGCTTCCAACATCTGCACCTCTATCAGTGGGGAGTACAGTGATTGTCGAGCCCACCCAGTCGAGATCAAGGCCCAGGAATTTATTGGTGGGATGTGTCATCTCACCTCTTTGGGGAGACAGGTGGGTGCCCCTGAAACTGATTAACCCAAGCAGTGAGACAGTTACCTTAAAGAGAAACTGCAAGATAGTAGATGTCTTCCCGTGTGTTGCAGTCGAGGAGCTGTGTCTGCCTGAACCGATTCATGTCAATGTGCAAAGTGTGACACAAAACCCTATAGCACCAAGGTCTCCTGAAAGATACTTTGAACGAGATTGGGTTGCAGGATCTGAACCTGGACGGCTGTGAGGTGTCAGACCAGTGGAAAGACAGACTTTTGGAACTTGTTGAGAAGTATGAGTCTGTCTTTTCGAGAGACAGAATGGACTGTGGGGAGGCCAAAAACTTTGTCCACAAAATACATCTTGTGGATGAGAGACCATTTCGCCTTCCTAGGCTATTGAGCCTTCAGGAGCAGGATACAATGATAAGTAGAGTTTTATTTTATGTGCGACGTCATAGGAAAGCTACCAGACGTGAAGTAGCATCTGAACCTGCCTGCATCAATAAGCTCCTCAGACACTGGAAAAAGTTAAAGCTACAAAATGGGATCCTGTACAGAGTGAGAAAAGACCACCAGGTGAATAAGAAGCTCTTCCAGTTTATTGTAACGTTTTTTCTGGACTGGAATGGAAAGAGGCATAGTGAAAACATTCAGACATTCATCTGCACTGATGGAATTGGTGTGTATTGACTTTTGGTCTGCTGAACTGAGCGACAAGAAAACAGTCGATATCTTGGTAGTAACGGACCATTCTCCAAAATGGCGCACGCCTTCCCCTGTAGGAACCAATCTGCAAAACATGTTGCTCATTGGTTATGGGACTTTTTCTGTGTATATGGCTTCCCCAAAAGAATCCATTCAGATCAGGGTGCCAACTTTGAAAGCAGGCTCATGAGAGACCTTTTGGAGATGGCGGGGGTGCACAAGTCACATACCACCCCATATCACCCAATGGGTAATGGTGTCATCATGGTGGCTTCAATAGGACTCTTGGAAATATGTTGAGAACCCTTCCCCCAACAACAAAAGCCAGGTGGCCACAGGTTTTGCAGACATTGACCTTCTGCTACAACTGCACAGTACACGAGACCACCGGCTTCGCCCCATTTTTCTTGATGTTTGGGCGGGTTCCGCGCCTCTCTATCGACATCATGTTCCAGCATGTGCTGCAGGATGAAAAAGTGGTCAGCTGAAATGAGTTTGTTACTCGCTTGAAGCAGGACTTGTGTGAGGCCACACGGATTGCTCGACAACACAGTCTTGGAGAGCAAACATGTCACGCCAGGCTCTATAACCGCAAGGTCAGGGGCTCTCCATTGGCTGTGGGTGATCGAGTCTTGCTGGCCAATCATGCCTTACCTGATCCAGACCCTCTCAGTGCAGCTCACTTACCTGATCCAGACTCTGTTAATGTAGCTCACTTAACTTCTACAGATGGTGTTGACCAATGTCCCACTGTTTGCACGCAGCCTCAAAGGTTACATGCAGGTCATACTGGGGCAGTCACTACAAGATTGGGGAGACATGTCAGACCCCCCAATAGGTTGATATATGAAATGTCAACACAAAAGTTTGAGGATAGCTTGCCTGTCTCGAGTTCTGTGTTCACTTTCCTCAGTCGAATGTTTGAAGTCTAGCCTATCAGACAGATCTCTTTTAAGTTTTGTATGGGTCTCGGTCAAGTGAGGACTTATTCGGTTGGATTTGAAGTATGTAATGAGAGCTACACAGTGTTAGATGTTCAGAAGGTGTAAATGGTATCTTCTTTGGTGTGTAATAAGAATGGGGCATGGTACCACCCTTTCCTTTAACACTCTTTATGGGAGAATTTCATATTGACCTTAGTAAACATCAGTGCTCTGATTTCACTTTTGTGTGCCCCTATTTATTAATTTTCTCTTGTATTGTTCTGGTAATGGTTAGATGTTACCTGGAGTTTAACAGAATTTAAGGGGGGTGTACGTAACAGTGTAAATAATTAACATATGTTTATGGTTAAATTCCTGTTAAACTTGGGACTATTACAACAGTCTGAAGTGTTGAAAGAGGACTTTAATAATCTGTTGAACACAGTCAGCTCTTTGAATGCTGAGGTGTTTATCAGTGGCCCTATACCGCCAATCCGAAGAGGAGCTGAGAGATTCAGCAGATTGATGGCATTGAACACGTGGCTCTCAACGGCATGTACTGTCCATTCAGTGCATTTCATTGAAAACTTTT
>NC_060153.1:3762116-3805041 GCF_021292245.1 Micropterus dolomieu | reverse complement strand
CTACAGGAGCTGACAGCAGCTGTGTCACCCGATGCTGGTCTCCAAACCGTGTTTTGTCAAGAAAACACACGTGAAATGTGAAACAGGAAATGAGCGATCCTGCACATAAAACAGCTGTTTGTTATTATAAAGATGGCGATAATAAAGACAAAGAATATGGGTGAAAGGATGGATTAGCAGGTTACAACTCATGGCCCAAAAAGGAGAACAACAAATGCATGTGGTCACATTTTCAGCTGAGGTCTGCAGCTTACTTTGGCTAGCCTTCAACTCAACAATCAATCATGATTTCAGTTAAATGCTAAAGTTGCTGTGTACCTTGTCTGTGGTCCGCTGGCAGAACACCTGCTGCTTTTTGTTCAGCTGCCGTCGTGCTGTTGCCAAGGCGACATAAGTTTCGTTTTACGGTGGACAGACGGTAACATTACAGAGTTGTTGTTGTCTTTAGCTTGATTTAGCTTCATTATAATCACTTCGTGTTCACAGCGTAAGCGCAATGTGCGACAGTAATAAATGTGCAAAACACTGTGGTGTATAGTTAGATGGATTAAACGAGGCATCAATGCAAAGAATTTGTGTTGATGCATTTTATTAATCGATTTTATCGATTTAATCGATGAATCATTTCAGCCCAAGTCAGAATCCAAAATGGTCCAAGGAAGGAAAAGGGGTGAAGCGGCGACAGGGTCATGCACTCAACCAAGGCTCATTGATGCACATGGGGAGCGAAGGCTGGTTTGATCCATCAGAAAAGCTACTGTAGGCCAAATTGCTGAATAAGTTCTGATAGAAAGGTGTCAGAACTCACAGTGCAACATAGTGCAGACCAGTCATGTCAGACCAATCAGACCATGCTGACCCCTGTTCACTGTCAATGGGACACAATGGGCACGTGAGCATCAGAACTGGACCACAGAGCAATGGAAGCAGGTGGCCTTGTTGCAGACCATGTGCACCCTTTCATGGAAACAGTATTCTCTGATGGCAGTAGCCTCTTTCAGCAGGATAATTCACCCTGCCACAAAGCAAAAATGGTTCAGGAATGGCTGGAGGAACTCAACAACGAGAAACACAGGATATCCTACAAAGTGTTGAGTTGGCCCAAATTCCCAGATCTCAATCCAATCGAGCATCTGTGGGACGTGCTGGACAAACAAGTCTGATTCATGGAGGCCCCATCTTGCAACTTACATTAGTTAGAAGACTTAAAGAATCTGCAGCTAACGTCTTGGTGCTGGGCTGTTTTGACAGCAAAAGGGGAACCTACACAATATTTGGCAGGTGGTCATAATGTAATGGCTGATTGGTGTATATGCTGCTATGTATACAAGAACTCAAGAAATTGGGGTAGGGGATTAGAGAAACCTGATTTCCCTAGATAGATTTCTACTATTAGTAAAAATCAGACACATTAGCTAGTAGTAGCTAAAAGCTACTTTTCATTTTTTTATAGTTAGTTAAAATACATATATATATATATATATATATATATATATATATATATATATATATACACACACACACACACACACACACACACACACATATATATATATATATATATATATATATGAAGGCACACACAGTAGGCTATGGGCCTAGTTTATATTGAGCAATAGAAGAAAGACTAAAAACCTGCTCCAAACAGTGTGTGTGTGAGAGAGAGAGCTAAATCAGACACACAGAAACTCATCTCATGGAAACAGGTTTCTGCCACTACATCAAAGTTTCCTCCTCACTAGAGGAAGAGCAGTCCAGGCTAGGCACTGATCCTTCTCACAAGATTACAATAACTATCACAACAGAAAGTAAACTCAGTCGCGCGTGTCTTTACTCCCCTGGAGCAAAGTCGCAGACATCAGCCCAAGGATCGATACGTGATGTCACCGGCGGTGGTGTCACTTACTGATCCTTCAGAAATGCTTGGGAAAATGTAGCGTGTGTAGAAGCTACCGCGCTACTCGTACAATAAAAGAGCTTCGTTACTGAAAAGCTATTTGATTCAGAAAATAGCGACGCTACCACCAAGCTACTGAGAAATGTAGTTAAACTAGTAACGACTGCCCGACACTGCGCGCACACACAAGTCAATCAGTATATCGTAGCTTGTCCAAAATTGGTTGGGGATAGGGTAGAAACATGACGTGCTGTATGATCTTTTGACCTGCACAACATCACATCAATGCGACCTGGGTTAGTTAGAAGAGTTTTATATACACCAACCTGATGAACTTTTGTGCTGTGCGTGTAGGAGGAATACATGCGCGAGCAGATCGAATGGCAGCAGCAGCCCTTCAGCCACAACCAGGCCTGTCTTGACCTCATCGCTGCTAAGCCTCATGGGATACTGCGCATACTGGACGACCAATGTGGTTTCCCTCAGGTACATCATCACTTGTTGAACTAAACTATTAATTCCAAAAGTTATGAGAAATCACTCAAATTTAATAATAAACAATAAACATAGCTGATATTAATTGAAGTGAACTGAAAATAATATTTATTAATACACAGTAATTAGTACACACATTAATAACAGTATTTGATTAAAGCACAGGGTATTAATAATTCATTCCTCCATCAAAAACTTGTTCTCTAAGTGCACAAAAATCAGACTCCTGTGGTGAGCATGTGTAGTTTGAAATCTTACATTATTTAGGTGTATTGTGAAAAAAACAGTTGCACGATACACAATAAAACATAATTCAAGTTACATAATATATAATGGCTCATTTTTGAAAAGAAATTGAGTTTAAAAAAATCTCACTTATTGGATTTCTCATAGCAGCAGGAGACTGAAGTGTACTTTAGTCAGTTCCTATCAATATAAAACTATCCCACATGCTCACTTAATTGCCTACCTGCTGTTATCATTATTCCCGAGGCTCCTAATGTGAGAAGCTGACTGAGCTCATATTGAGATAAACGTATTGTGAAGTGTCTCTGATGCTCAAAGTGAAATATGAACACGGTGTTACTCAAGTAACTGACTGAGGCAATCTGCTGAATGCACACAAGCAACATGTGTTTGTGCTGTAAAGATTTAGTTTCCATGGCTCACCTGCCATTCGCTGTCTCCCATCATTGTTAGGCAACAGACCACACGTTCCTTCAGAAGTGCCACTATCACCATGGAAACAACCCGCTATATGCCAGGCCAAAGATGCCACTGCCAGAGTTCACCGTGAAACACTACGCTGGGAAGGTCACATATCAGGTACACCTTTATTTCTTTCCTAAAACTCCTTTTTGTCATTTTGTTTGTGTAACAATTTAAGATATTTTACATCAACAAAACATTATTACCTTAATATGTCTATCTATCTATTGTGTGGGAGGTTCCACTTCCCAAATGCAATATAAAATACATAGCTATGTTTCCACATGTGTATAAAGACCCGGACATAATTAACCATTATGTTTTTATTACCCTAGAAAAGGCATTTCTGTCTATATTTCTATACACCGTGGATCCCCTTACATTGAAGTTGCCATGTTGCGCCGCCATGATTCTACAGTAGCCCAAATGGACAAACTGCTCTACAATGAATACGTATGAAAAACAAGGAGAAGTAGTAGTACTAGCAGTAGTTGTCTGGTTTGTTCGAAGTAAGAAGAGAAAAGAGCGTGTACCACCACCGTAGCTTCTCCTGCGGGCTTGCGAGTGCAGTGACTGAACTGTCAGAATAATCTGAATTTTTTATTTCAAAAAGAGGAATAAAGTGTACATGGGACATAAGGAAGTATACAGAACAGACACAAATAATAAAAACTTTGCCAGGGGTAGTATATATTATATAAAGTTTTTAGTTTTCACAGCCTTTTTGTTGTTGGATTTAGAAATTAAATTGTTATAAAATATTGCAGATGTCTGCACGTTGTGTAGCTCTGATAATGCTAATCCAACACATCTTTGTACTAGTGTCCATGTTGATTCCACATTCCGACGTAAAGCGAGACACTGCAGGTGAATAGGATAAAAAATCTAACTAGTAGATTTCACCATGAAACTTTCCTAGTTGATAACTTACATTAAGACAATATTTTTTTGTATTATAGGTTTTGTGAAATATTATGTTTAAATATGCAAATAAGGCAGTATCAAATGAAATATGCGCTAAATTGCATCTATTTCAAGAACTGAAATCTGAACACTGGATTAAGTCAGGTTCAAAATTATTGTTTTATTTTGTTGAAACATTATACTAAAATGTTTTTATATAAAAATACTGTAAACAGGCATAAAGAAACAATATTCAACCTGTTTTAAATAAAATGTTCTATAATTCCTCTAATTACTGAGTAACAACATGTCTGAACAGACACAATTACGCACACAAAACAGACAGAAACAGACAGAGCCACCCACGGAAAGCTAAATCAGGAAGTGTTAAAGTACACCATGTGACACATCTTAACCAATCATGTCAGAAATTGACTTTCATGATTGGTTGCTGGTACAAAGGAAATTACTATTTTTGGATCTGAAAGCATTATGCAGGAGAGAGAGAGCTTTCCAGCGGTACCGGGGATCATATGGTGCAGACATTGGTAGCGGCAGGAGATGTTGCAGTAGAATGGACATTTGTCCCCCACTAGTCTGAAAGAAGACATGTTAAGGAAGCAAAGTAGCTCAAAATATGTGAGCCATTGGTTTAAAATTTTCATTTGATTCATTTTTCATTCATTTGAAACTCTCACACCACGATGCCAAGTTACACGCTGCTCCTTTAAAATTACTTTTTCAATTAAATTTTACAGAGATGCAGGTCGCTTCTCATCATTACTTGTGTTTTCAAGCCTATATACAATATATTGTTGTCCTTAGGGACCTCATAAACTCAAGAGCCAATCTCCCAAAGCCACTTCACCTCTGTTAGTTCTACATTTTGTTCTAATTGATTCTCCTCCCTCACCCCCTCAACAACCCCTCAAATAATTTTTGTTGTTTTCAAGATCAAATTCCTTCAATTTATTAATACTAATTTCTCCACCTTGGATTAGTGATTTTGTTTGTCTACTGTTGAATCTGATGTCACATGTCCCTGGCTTGAATTTTGTTCTAACACTTTTCTAATGATTTGCGGTGCAGGTGCACAAATTCTTGGATAAAAACTTTGACATGGTCCGCCAGGATGTTTTAGACCTCTTCAGCCACAGCAAGAATAGAGTGAGATGTGCAAATATACAGTTTGACTTACTCTCTCTTACTATTTCAACTTTTTATATTTACAATACTCCCATGCTTTTATATTTTAAATACTTTATTAATTCTGCTGTGAAATAATTTCATATTCAATAGTACATACTACAAATATTATCCAGTGATTATATGACATTGATTATTCATGATTTGACTTACCTCTTTGTCCTCTGTGTTGTTGTCTTTGCTTGTGTTTTGTTGTTTTACAGATGGTATCCAGCATCTTCTTAAAGCACTCAGAGTCTGTGTCTCAGCAGCGGTCTAACATGCGGCGCAGCAGCGCGGCTCGTCGTTATCAGGCTAACACCGTCAGCGCAAAGTTCCAGAGCAGCTTGCAAGAGTTGCTGGAGAAGATGGAAAGGTTGGAGTAACACTCAATTAACCTTTATTACCTCTAATACACCTGAAAGGGGCAAAGTTGTGTTTGAAACTGCTCCCTAGTTGCCACTGAACAGTATTACAATTGCCTTCCTGCAACTCATTTGAGTGTCCAAATATAATGTGAGTATAAAATGTATGCACTATGTAGTGCCCTCATACATTCCCACATTAACTGTATGCTATGCTCCTGAGAAAGCAGACACTTAAAGTATATTTAAGTGACATAGCACCTACAAGGTAAAAGGTACAAGGTACAATAGATTTATTTATTATTTTACAACACAGGGTTGTATAATGAGATTAAGGTGTAGTTCTTTATGCAAAATGTTATATACACAAATTATACACAATAGATGGTTGAATAAATAACAAGTCTTAGAAATAAAATGAATAAATAATAATAAACCTGTCAGTGGTGATGATGAGTCACACTGTAAGTGTCCGAAATTTACTATGAGATACGGCAAGATATATATATAGAGAGACTATTGAGTACAAGAGGGAGTGACACATACCGTATTATATTTTATTTGCTTAATTGAGTTCAGTCATGTCTCTATAAATAAAAAAGAAGCTTCTAGAGATCTATCAGTCTGTTGTATGCAGGTGCGGAGCTAATGGCTAACTGCAGAGGGGGCGAGGACCTCTACTGGGCCCTTATACAGTGGCACTTTTCCCTCCACTTTTATTGTTATGAGAGTGAGGGTAACAGAAATACAGCAGACAGGCTGCATGCTTTTAAAACTCCTGAAAAAATACCCTCTGCCCCCCCCCGCTTGTTCCGCTTCAGGTTATTTGCATATAATAAGTAGCTGCAGCTGTATAACTATGCCATGCCCTACCAATATCTACTTGACTTCCTTGCACAGGACAAATCATACATTAATTTATCCATCTATTCATTCTCATCTATCTGTGACAGGTGTAACCCTTATTTTGTGCGATGCATGAAGCCAAACCATCGTAAGGTATATTTGCAAGTTGGATGATGTGTGCAGGTTTGCAGTGTTTTTTGTTTTTTTTTGCATTTTAATTAATATGTAATATACAGTACATCTCATGTGTATTATTTGTATGCATGCATATGTATGTGTAGGAGCCTGGAGTGTTTGACATGGAGCTGATCAGCACTCAACTACATTACTCTGGTATCATGGAGACCATCCATATCAGGAAGGAGGGATATCCGATCAGAATGCACTTTCGCAGCTTCCTATCAAGGTGGGTTACTTACCAGTCTTCACATTAAGTGTATTTGAGGAGAAATGTATATATATATATATATAATTGAACCATGTAAGCTAAAATTTAGTACAGACTGTCTCCGCCTCCTGTTCAGCTTTATGTCCTGAAAAGAATTGCTTCAGCTCACAACTCAAAATTGCCTGAAATATTGGCTTTTTCTGGCAAGAGTGCTATTCACACTCCAATTTCTTCATGCTGAAATAGCCATCTGGTAGTTGCCAGCTCCTGCAGTAGGAAAGCAACTGAAACCAATTGATCTCACAGCACCTCTGACCACTGGCTGCCAAAGTAGTCTGACTTACATTAATGTAGAAAAACAGTTTTAGAGTCATCCACAGTCAATTATACTATTCACATTAAAAGTGCTAAATACAAAAACATACAACTACCACAACTAGAATACCAGTTAGCCTCACACTTGGTCTGAGATTCACAGCCAACCATAATGTAAGATTTACATTAACATAGAGTTAAGACACATGTTGCAAGCTTTGCATTTCACAGATTCATATTTGCTTCAAAATTCATTTTCATTCATTGTCATTTTAAATTTGTGTTTGCTGTATGTGTATGTACTGTATGTGCACACAGGTATAAAGCCCTTCTCTGCCTGAGGGATCTTCCACCTGCAGATGGAGAAAACTGTGTCACCATGCTCCACAAGCTCGGTCCGGTCAAGAACGGATCGTATCAGCTGGGAGTCAGTAAGGTGAGCTCTCTCAGTAACGCACACGTACAAAATAAGGTCAAATGAATCATATATAAGAAATAAATACTGATTAATTTATATTTGTTTGTTTGTGTGTGTGTGTTAGATTTTCCTGAAAGAGGAGCTGTATCAGTTGTTGGAGGGGAAGCGTGACCGCTTGCTGAACATCGCTGCCATGACGCTGCAGAGATACACCCGCTTGTGTTTTGCCCGGAAGAAATTTACCAAATTACGGCAGTGTGTGACACTGTTTAAAGCTCGATGCAGAGGATACCTGTGCAGGTAATGTTCACCTGAGGTCAACAACTTGGATGCGTTTTTGGTTTCTAAATTTGAAGAAAAAGTAAAGCCAAATAAAATAAAGGGATGCCTCTTCTTTGATAAGGGAGGGGTGGTTGAGGACATATTCCTTGACCTGCGCAAAGCTACTGATACACTGACTCACTCAGTACTTTCTAATGCCTGGTTGTGCACCAGGAGGATTTTCAAATCTTAATCGATTTTTAAAATGAGTGATACCACAGACAAAACGACAGAATTATCTGATTTTTATTATTTTAATCTTAAGAAGCCACACACCAGACGAGAAATTCAAGATGCAGGACCACACACTTGATGTTTATATAAAACAATTTCAGAGTGGCGATTTCAGACACTTTGGATCTCACAGAATTTTGCAATATCAAATATGACTTCAGACATAAACAAACATGGAGGTAGACTGTTGCTGTTAACTAGTTGCAGTTGTGTGTGCTATTTTTTGTACAGAAAAAACAAAAAAAGGAGACTAAAATTGAACCGATGAACAGACGAACTCATGGCTGAGACGAGGGAATCAGCATTTATACATTTTATAGTGCAAGCTAATAAACAATACCTTGGTGACGCTTCCCTGTGAGCTCACTCTCATTGGCCGTGGCAGGGTTTGTGATCGGTGGCTCCCGGATTTCAAATTATAAATATAAAAACATGTTACATATACATATATACACAAGTCAAAATTGGGATGTCTCCTATCTGGTTGACCAAGATAACATCTGTAAACCCCTGACACTACAGGATTGTTTGGGCCGATAATCGGTTCTGACCAGCCAATTATCCTCTAGTGTGCGGCCAGCATCTAAATTCTAACTTTCTGTAAATTTTCTAAATTTGATTCAGTCTTACCTACTTGACTGCTCTCAGTGCGTCAATAAAAAGGTTTCCATCTTAGGTCTGCATATTCAAAAGATGTCCCATGTATTGAAATATAACGGCTAAAATTAGAATTCATTTACAGATAAAGCTTCTAAGACATATTTGAATGCTATGAATTTTCATTACGGCATAATATCATGTTAGTCTTGTATCAAATATAATAAGTCAATTTCATTTCAGATCTCCGTTTAGTGCATTTGATAATCAATAATGCTGCGCCTCCACAATTGGAGAGCTTTGCTCAGCTCCGCTCTGAGCAAATACTTCCTTTGCACAGTCTGCCTTTTCTATTTAAGCCATTAAAGAATAGAATAAGCTCCTCGTCAATTTGAAAATCAGCACAGTTTTCCATATTTTTGCCCGTAAATTTAAAAAGGATTTTTCAGGCTTGTCAGCATTAATTCGCCATTTTGACCACCTGTTTTTTATAACTTTGCATATACAGTATGTATATACTATTTTGAAATTTCCTATCAAGTGTGATTTTGCGTGTAAGTGTGTTTGTGCGTGTGTGTCTGGCATATGTTGGTCAATCAGAGATGATGGTTTGGCTCTGTGTAATATAATGTTAAAGTAAATGTATTTTGTATTTTTGTCCTTGATATAAATAAATGTAATTAACTAAACTAAACCTTTTGCAACATACAAGCTATACAGAGAACAGCTCAGCTACTATCAGGGTTGTTTTATTTGATAATTATTGCATATTTAAAAATGGGGAATTATTCTGTTTTTCCTAAGAAATGTAGAAAACAAAGAACAAAAATTCAAAAAGATGATTCAAAAATCATCCTTGGTCCAAATGCTCAGGTGTAAAACCACTAGTATTATCAGTCTTCTCCTGGAATTAGGCTCTATTTTAGCTTTAGCTTCTTTAAGGCGGGCAGCGTGTTATCCTACTTAGGTCTGGAGTTTTATGCCTAATCATGGGAATGTAGGCTTTAGTGTTTGTTTTCAAAGATCCAAACAAGTCAAAGCACAGACAGCCTGCTTTTTTTGTCCTTGATGTGACGAGACAAGGCCATAGGATTCAGGCTGTGGTCGTCCATCAAAGGTGATTTCTCACTCAGTGACAGTCTGACGAAAACCTGGACACGTGATTTTATTTGAATGTGTAAAAATTCACTTCCTGGCTTAATGAGGGCACTTCAATTGGCAATAAACCCAAGTTCAAACATCTTGAATCTGTATTGATATTTCAGATTGTTGGTCAAGCTTTGATGAATTTGGAGAAATGACACATCACGCACCAAAGCTATAACTAACTCTTGCTTCACCAATTGTGCAGTCTGCTCTAATTACAGTTTTTCTCAGTCGCTTTGGTGCATTTCTCAGATCAGAATTGAAATTCTCAAAACTAATTGTTTAACCTCCACATCATCTCGTCACTTGTGCACATCATAAAAGCACTTTGATACCCAATTATGAATTTTTAAGATTCATAAAATCATTTTATTTAATTCCTCGTTTTAGGGCACCACCGGAGTTGTTATAATCCTAGAGTCTCCGGACTTCTAGGTAGTTTTGAATAATTATACAATTATTACTAGTGATCAGTTAGTTAATAATCGCTCAATTATCTTAAATCAGTCAGTCTCATATCTAAAGGGTCAATTCTCTTGGCAGGAACTAGAAATAGGCAACACACACAGCTCTTGATTATATTACAGTGAATTTATTCTCTAACTAAGGTGATAAAAAGATGGTTGGATACAGGGAACATAAACATTTGCTGAACAATGAGCCTGGAGGTTCGATTGTGGGAAGCATTTGACTCATACGGCATAGAAGAGCTAATGAAAGTAAACTAATGCTATAATTTAGGAGTTAAAATGGACATCTGATCACAGAACGTGTGTTAAGTCTTACTGCTTGTTGACAGCCTGCTTTTGGCCTGTTGCACGGGTCCCACGCTAGCTGCCCGATCCTGGCTTTTTGCTAGGGATTCTCCGGGGTTCTCCGTGTCTGATTGAAAACGCCTCCTCCGTCTGGCAATTCGGCTGTTTTCAGGTTTCCTTCGTTGTAGCTGGCGAGACCACGTGGCTTGGTCTGACCTCGGTGAAGTTGGCTTGACGAAAAAGGCTTAAAATGGAACTTGGTCGTTCCTGAATTAGTCCAGTGTAACTTAACGGACTTATAACTTTAACAAACAAAAGAAATAAAGAAAATAAAACAAACTGAAGGCAGATCGATGTCGCGGCACTTCAGGTGTGTAGCTTCAGGCGAACAAAGGCCTGTTTGTTTCGCTGGCCGAGTCTGGGCGTTGCCTGGCGAGGCACGCTGCGCGTGCCGAAGCGTCCAGAGGGCCGAGCAGGGTGGAAGAGCCAACAGCGAAGAGAAGAGAAGAGAGCGAAGCGAGGTCGCGTGTCGCTCTTTTCCTGCCTGGGGCGTGGTTCCCCAGGGGGCGTCTCAGGTTTCCCAAGGGACTGCCTTTCTAAACTTAATGTCTAAAGAAAAGAAATCTATTTGCACGTATTATAATCAAACATTTTCCACAATCGAACCTCAATGGTTGAACGGTTGTACTGTTCTTGGCATTTGGTAACAGGAAACAATTGTCACATTATTGGTCAGGATATTTATACATTTAATGGCATTTCCGATGAGGGCATGTAATACTTATTTCGTCCACTTGGGGGAGCGCAGGTTACGTGAGGAAAGCTTGGATTAAATCAAAGATCGTCTCTCCTTAGGAACCGGGGATATTGTTGATTCATCCTTAAATTCAAGCTGGCGATTAAGAGTATAGTAAAACATTCCTTTGTCATCATTTCTAAAGGAATTTTGTAGGAAAGTATTATGAACAAGCATTGATTACATTTGATGAAGGAGTGTCTTGCTGAAAATAAAAACACTGCACAAGTAACTTTCTTTTCAGCACTAATAAACAACAGATAGCAACAACAGTTAACGTAACTACTCAAATAGAGGCAAACGTAATCAGGTAACTAAAGATTTAATTAAATGCTTTGAGTCTTTGGAGACTGCAGTCTTTTTACATTGAAAGTTCAGTGTCTGGACCATGTCACACTTGGGTGAGACAGGGATTTTCCTTTTTGATGTGGTAATAAAACAAAGAATAAGGTCAGTTGCCACGGAAACGTGTGTGGGGGGGCCAGTTTTGATAGGCTGTTCAGGGAGATGCCAATGGCTGGCTCGTGTCCCTTTGTCAGTTTAACAGTCAGGCCCCGCGTTATCAGCTTCGGAATCAAAAAGGTGCCAGTTTTATGGTTGGGATAGCACTTAAAGAAAGCAACTTTGACCCCTCCCCTTCTTCTCTGGGGAGGAGAAAGGAATTTAGAGTAGCTCCAAATTTATTCAATATAAAATGCACAAATCCACACCGTTGTTCACTACAAGCTAAACGAAATGTTGTTTCTTAAGGACCATAAACAAAGTAAGAATAGACCACAACAACATCACAATAGCAACACTCCATACCAATACTCAATACCAGTAAACAGTAACAATACACAGTGAGCACAATGAGAAGGTCTTTCCTCTGCCTGGGAATGATGGGGAAATGACAAGTCCATAGGTTGATGGATGTGGACCAAGAACGCACAGAGTCCAGCACGTGCTTTAGAGTAATGTGAGCATGTGAAACAGTCTTTTCATAAGAACTTTGTTGAAGTCTTAAGACTTTAAGTCCTGTGCTCTACCAAGTGAGCTAATCAATGACATTATGGACCACACTATAATTACCATTATAGTTATCTCAAAATCACAAGAAAATTATCCCGTTATCACAGGAAAACGGAGTAAAAGAATATTTGATTAGGGCTTCTGTATGTATATATATGAATGAATATATAGATAGACATTCTATACATGTCTATTTGAATTTTTTTGTAAATGTGCCCCGAATTGATGAAGATATCTGTTGTGATGTGGAAGAGAATCTGTGATACAACAGACCGGAACGTCAGCCAAAGGGATGTACTGTATCCCATGCAACAGTCCTGTCTCTTTCTTTTCTTCTTACGACAATGCTCTGTAACAAATTACAGTACGAACAGTAAAAGCATAGCTGTGATTCCTGTCCTCTCTCCTGCAATGTATAACTTTGTACTGGTGAAAGTGATATTTGCCAGACACAGAAAGTGCAGCCTTGTGCATTTTCAATCATTGTCATCAAAATCTTAGCCAGAGTGTACATCAGAAAATACTTACAGAGTACACTGTTATATTGACAAGATGGCTAAACATTTTGACTTGCTTGTTCATAAACAAGACACAAGGACTTGTCGTTCTGATGGCACTGACAAGTTCAATGACATAAAGATTTGCTTTTGAGAGATAGACTAAGGATTTTGAGCAAGTTATGGGCTTTTGCAGGTAATCCACTGTGTTGTGCCGTTTGCACTATCTGTTTTGAGAAATGCACTTACTGTTTTGCAAATGTTAAGGATGATTCGAGAAATGCACCAAAGCGACTGAGAAAAAAAAAACTGTAAAGCGTAGGTTAAAGCAAAATGTCGTGCCATGTTTCATGGGGAATATTTGTGTTTTTCTTGTTACAGAATGTTTACTTCGAATGCAACTCATTCAACTTCTTTCTCAAACTTTTCTCTGCTCTCTATCATTGTCTGTGTGAATTATCTATCTTCCATGGTTATTGCTTTTTCTGAACAGAAAAAAGTTTGCTCTGAGGAGGAAGTACCTCATCAGGTTCCGCTCCGCCGTGCTGCTCATCGTCAACCGCCAGCGTTACATGAGGGTATGCACACTGTGTTTTTGTCTGTGTGAACGGGGAGACTTCTGGGGACATTTACAGTATTTGTGTTTGAACAATGAATAAGAAATGAACAAATGTGTGAAGTGTGATACTGTTGTCTATCTGTCAGACAGTGGTAGAGCCTGCAAGGAAAGCAGAGGAGGTGAGTGAAGGATGAAATAAAGTGAAAACATCTGAGAGGGAGGTGAGCCTCATTTTGAGTGAAAAGAAGAAGATGTAGCATTAGTGTGTAATATAAGCGTGTATGTGTGTGTGTTTGGATGCATATTCAATGCATGTAGGATCGCATCAATAGAGAAGTGGTGAATGTGACAACACTGCCTATCCCTGCTGAGCTGGCAGCCCTGCTACAGGCAGCCTCAGGTGTGCGCACACACACACACACACACACACACACACACAACTACACACTGATCTGCCGTCAGTAAGTGCTATAAATATGCTTCCATCAACAGATATGTTCCACCTTGTTTGCAGGTTCAACAATATTTAATGTCGTATTTCTGTGATGACACATGGGCTGCTGTGTGTGTGTGTGTGTCTGTGTGTGTGTGTGTACAGGTGGTGAAGAGCTGCATTCTGACTGCTTGGCGGTGGTCCAGGCCCCAAAGGTTCAGGTTGACCCCCAGCTGACCCTGCCCCTGGATATCAACAACTACCTCATGACACACTACATCCGGGCCATATTTAGGGTAAACACACACACACACACACACACACAGACACACCTACACAAACAATCAAAGAGCATATACACGTTAAACTCTTTGAACATGTGAATAAAACCTAAATCAACCTTGGTGATTTAGGTTTTGATGACCAACTTCATTGGTCCCAGGGCAGTATTGTTGCAGTGCTCCATCCGTATAACTATGTAAACAGTCATTGTGTCATTCTTAAGCACTGTGGGTCTGTGTGTGTGTGTGTGTGTGTGTGTGTGTGTGTTTGTGTGTCTGTGTGTACGTTGTAGGAACCGTTGTTTGGGATGCTGACAGCCCCGCTGGAGAGTTCTCTGACTCGAATGGATGAGGAGCTAAAACAAGGAGCCTTGAACGTTTTCATTCTGGTACATGTTGCATTTACATGCTGCTGGGAAACTCCAGCATCCAGGACCATCATGTCAGTTGTTAAACAGTGTAATGTCACATCTCCTGTAGTTCAAGCTGATTTAACAAACTCAATTTAAAAAAGGGTTAGCTATTTTGTGGGTTAAAACCTGTTAGAAGCTCTGGTAATAGAATTCTGAAGAGCCTTTATGTGAAATCTACAAGTTGTAAGCCTGTTTCTTTCATGATATACATCAAATACATGTGCACAGTGTTTACAACATTTGCAAACATAATGATTCACTGACTATTCTCAAGTATGATATATCGATGTATTGCAAGCAGCCTCAGCATAATGTCAAAAGCTAAGACCTTTATAGGTGTAATTTAAGGTCTGTATTTGTTGTCTTTGTTTTCATAGATACTGAGATTTATGGGTGATCCTAACTTGAATGGGGCTCAGGAGAATCTGTTTGGGAACTACATCATCCAGAGAGGACTTGCCAATCCCAGCCTCCGAGATGAGATCCTGGCTCAGGTAGCCAATCAGGTGAGGCCCAGGTCGTTTTTCTAGCCGATGGGATAGAAATGAAAGCCCAGATAACACTGAATCTTCCACTGTTATTGCACTTCATCTCTTGACTTTCATTTTCTCCCGTCCATTAGGTGTGGAGGAATCCTAACATTTTGAATTCAGAGCGTGGTTGGCTTCTCCTCTCCTCCTGTCTTTCTGCTTTCCTGCCGTCGCAAAGGCAGGCCAAGTACTTGCTGAAGTAAGAAACACGGTCAGACAGTGACATATGTTTACATCACTGGTCATCTCTGTATTTAATTTTACAGTACATTTATTACTTGCTTTTCTGTGCATGCCTGTGATCTTTATACACGATTTCAGTAGTTCATTCTCTTTGTGCTTGTTGTTGTTGTTGTAGGTTTGTGTCTGACTATGGGCCGGAGGGCTACGACTGTGTGTGTCAGCACCGTCTGCTTCAAGCTCTGCAGCAGATGAATGTAGGGCCAGAGTATGTCCGAACATACCCACCCTGTCTACTAGAGTGGACCGCCAATCGCAAGAAAGCTCACACTGTTCTGCACATACACTGCTTCGATGGTGAGAAAACACACACACACACACACACATACCTACACACACACAAACACAACACATGTAACCCAAACAAACATAACAGATAGAGAGCTGTTTTTTAATTTGCATTTGATTTGCATTGTGTTTGTCTAAATACCTTTAGTGTCTTTTCCTTAAAAAGATTTGTTTTATGACTGATCTAAATCACAGGCCACAACACTGCACAATGCTTACATATGCATAGCATTATAAACACAAAACAGCAAAATGTGTCAACGTCAATGTAATGTGTATTGTACATTTTCACTCCCTTTGACTTTGACTCCCTCCCGTTGACCTAACCTCACCTTTTTGTGTTTTTTGTTGTGTTTTTTACCTGAGCCCAGTCAATCAGTCAGTGTGCACTATTCAGCACAGAAGAGTTATCTGTCTTTCTCTCATTCCCTCCTCTCATCCAGCTAATCTGTCCGCCGGCCTTTTGGCAAGTCTACTGAGGATTAGACAACACCTGATACTCGCTCTGGTTCACTGGCTGTGTTTATGTCTGTTTGTTGCTGCTGGTGTCTGTGTAAATCTTCAAAGACAGAAAGGGGAAGTTGCTACCAACTTTGTGTAATTGTTACAGTTGAGGAATTATTTCCTAACCTGATTGAAATGGCTCTTAATGCATTATAAGATGGAAAAAATACCCCACAGCATTTCCCAATTGTACCTCTAATTACTGTATGTCAGAAGCTATGTCAGAAGTTATTTTCATGTCTTTCCCCCTTCAGGTGTGTCCTTCCTGTGTCCTCTACACTCCTGGACGACAGGAGAAGAAATGGCCAAAGACATCTTACAACACAGGTATCATCTTACTGTAAAACATACAGACTAAATACTGTGTATGGATTGGGTTACATGGAAGTTGAAACCAATCAGGAGTAATTAGATGGAATTGTTGACATGAACATGCTTAAGTTTGAGAGTATCACTGGATTTTTGTGTGTGTGTGTGTGTGTGTGTGTGTGTCTGTGTGTGTGTGTGTGTGTGTGTGTGTGTGTGTGTGTGTGTGTGTAGGGGTGTGGTGGAGGGCCGTCGAGGCTGGTCGGTGCTGTTGAAGGAGCCGGCTCAGTGGGTGGAGCTGGAAGGCTCTGACTATGTTCTGGATCTGATGTCAGACCTGGAGCTTTCTGCTGACTTCCCCAAACACAACAGCTACTTCATTATCTCTGCACAGGAACCAACCAGAGTGCGGGCCAATGCCAGCATGTGAGACACACACACACACCGTCGTGTTTCCATCACTTCAGAGGACAATATATTAACTTACATTCATTTCCTTAAGACTTACCCCAACCCTACCCCAAACCACTACTTGCCTGATCTAATCCCCATCTAATCGCCCCACAATCCCACAGATTTATCTTGTGAACCTTTGGAGGAGTCCTGACCCCTAATTTGGTAACCACTGGGCTAAACTACCAAACTGTATAGAAAGTAGTTAAAACTAGCTCAACCTACCTCAAGTAGCTACTAACAGTAAAATGTTACTTATGCATTGATGCATTAACATTAAAGCTGGGGTAGGCAACTTTGGAGAAACTAGCAAGACACTGCTAGATTTTGAAAGTATCCAACTGAAAAAATCAAACCACTTCCTTCAGCATACCGATGTATTGTTGTGTGTGTGTGTGTGTGTGTGTGTGTGTGTGAGAACGTCAACAAATATAACAAAAAATGCTTCTGAAATAAATTGCCCACCCCAGCTTTAACAATATTAACAATCTCATAATGTAATATATGATGATTTATCAGTCACAGGGGCCAAGTACTTTTACTTTTGATGCTTTAACTACATGATGATAATACTTACGTACTTGAACTTAAGTAAAGGTTCTGAGTATTTTGTCTGCCACTGCTTGGCTTAATTACTGATGAAGAGGTTGGAATTACTTGAGTGTTTTTTTCTTCCTTTTTACAGAAGCCTGTTGGGTGGTGGGTTTAACATGAATGACGATGTCATATCTTCAGCCATAACTGGCTTTGATGGTCCAGGTACATATTTAAGCAAACATATGAGTGCACGCACACATTATTTCTGATTTTAGTAGGCCATGAAGTGCTCTCCTGTCCTCTTGTCTCACAGACTTGGAGCCTCAGAAAGGGATGGATCGTTATCTCGACAGCCTGTTTGACCCTGTCCTCTCTGACGGAGCTGGAGTAAGTTACACAATTCGCTCAGAGTGACACACTTGACCACCTCAGAAGGGATTCTTCTGTCAACCATGTACTTTCAGTTACTGAACAGGACATAAAAAGCTCTATTTTACTTGAGAGTTAGCATGGAGTGAACCTACATTATAATGAGTGTTAATTTACTTAATTTACATTTTTCATTGAACTTTTTTGCATAACAAAGGTAGTAGGGATGAAGAAAATGACTAAAAAGACAGATACATTTAAAAGAAGAAGAAACAAGCATATATTTGTATAAACTAAAAAAAGCAACAATACTAATATTATACAGTCATAGAATAATTTAAAGAAGAAGCTTCTTGTCATTCATACACTAAATAACATTAGATGCCTACGTTGATCTGTCTTTGGGCTTTCTCATTGCCCATGTAGTTCAAGTACAGATCTCAGATTTTATCAAAGTAGAAAGTTTGTCCTTCAGCGCTGAAGAGAAAGACTCAAATGGAACGATATTTGTTATAGTTTGCAGCCATTATTTAAAACAGGGGGCTTCATCTGTAATCCAGACACGTGATGTACATGTCAGGGCACAGTGAAATAGAATACTTAGTAAAAGTGATATGATTTTGTTTGTAGTATGAACCCGGTCTGGTTTGCTAGTTTCACTTGTAAACAAGTACAAGCAGTACAAACTAAATGGCAGTTTCTCTTTAATAGGATAGGATCCTCATTGTGTATGTAGCAGAGGACAGAGAAGAACTGTTTGTTGTGAGCTCTGTTTGACTTGCAAATACTTAGATCACTCCTCTCTACTCAGTTTAAGCAGCAATAAAACACCTACAGTATGTCAGCTCATTTATGATGCATTGTCTCCACCACGGACGTTATACGTCATCACTGTTCAAATCTGTACGTATTTAGTGAGGGCAATGGTGCAGTGAATGCTGACCATGTTGGATCTATCAGTCTTCAGCTGCGACGACGATGTGGTGAATGTTAGCCGTGCTATCGGATGTGGCTGACAGGAATTAGCATGTATCAGATGTGTTCTACAGACCTCTCCCGCCCAGCAACCTATTACGTTACCCAGTTACCGTAACTGTCACAGCCACTAGATCGCCACGGTGATTTCCCACCCAGGCAACGCGGGGATCTGCTTACGAGGAATTGACACTCTGGCAAATGAAGGGCTTACTATTTAATGAGACATGGACTAAAACACACACACTCCTGTGGATTTATGGGTCAGTGGCTGATTTCTGATGGAACGGTTGCACACATAAGACAGGGATTCCTCTGATCTGACTTTCAGAAAGTGCTCTGATTGCACAAATCATATATTTTTATCTCTCTCTCTATGTCTAGCAGTCGGTTTTAGTATAAAATATTTCACCTGTTGGCTTAAAAGGCAGCTCTGTCTGTAGTTTGCTCCTTCACAGAGGACAGCTGTTGTAGTCATCTTGGAATCACAAAAGTTACAATGGATTTTAATGGTGAGCCAGAGTCAAAATGTAACAAAACATCCACAGAAACTTCTCAAACCTCCATCGTTGTGGCGTAGTTTCTCCACAGTATTTCTAGGTGCTCTAATTCCATGTTATTTATTGCCAGCTCAGTGACTATAGTATATTTAGTGATCTGTTACTTAATTGAAACTTGTTTGGAGCATACTGAACACACAGATCAGCTGTAGAGAAGTAAATGCAGCTGTTGGAGTGGTTTGGTTTTGACTCTTGAGATGCCATTTTAATCTATTGTAACAGTAAATCCATTTGACATATCATATGAAATGTTTTGATACCAAAATAACTCAAAGAAAATACCATTCTTTAATGGAGATGTGTCTCTACAGATCTCCTTTGTCATTTAACAAAAAAAAATGTACATTAACTTGACAGACCAGACATTTGCCATCTTTTGATGCTCTGTACTTTTGACCATAGCCTAACTGAGACTGGTACTGATGATATTGATATTTGAGAGTTTAAAATTTCAGATAACAATGTATTGGCAAATATTTTTAAACTATGACCAAGATAGGTACTGAGTAGAACATTTAAAGGTGATAATGATGTAATGGCATCACTCTTTCACATATCTTTGGCATGTCTGTACTGAGAATTTTTGTGAATTATCAGCCATCTTGGTTCTATATATTCATGTTGCAATCCAAAGTCTGTCCTCCCGTCCTTACAGGAGGTAGAATCTGCTGCAGGACTGTACAGTAGGATGAAGGGGGCTGGAGGAGTTGGAGGAGGGTGGCAACAGCAAGGGCAGTCAGCCGGCCCTCCACCTCCACCTGGAGGTCAGTTATAAACCAGAATTGCTCCCTTGATCACTCATTCACTATTTCCTGTTTAATAAACAGTGATTTGTTAATTCTTTAGTAGATATAGTAAATCACATAATGTTTAATCACTGACAGGTGTAATGTCACACAGCTTTAATTTCTCCATCTATAAAATCCAACACATTGTGGACAACTGTTAGTAGTGTACATGCTGTGGACAAATTTTGAGCGTAGCATAGCACACACTATATTTGGGCACTCAAATAAAGTGAATGTGGAGTCATTTGGACAAAGCCATGGGCACCACTAAGGCCCCATCCACACTACTGCGTTTTCGTTTCAAAACGGAGACCTTTTGCTACGTTTGCGCCTCCCGTCCAGACTAAAATGGGGAAAACGAGGAACTAAAACATTTTATAACTCTGGGTAGCGTTTTCGTGTGGACGGGCAAACGATTTAGAAACGATGATGACGCAGACACTCATGTTTGGATCTCTGATTGGGTCGTATAAGTCATGCAAAGCAGAAACACAATGCTACTGACAGAGTTTTTGATTTAGTATTTTTATTAAAATATCTTGTACCGTGCAAAAAACGCTTATAGCCTACACTTGTAAGTTACTATGCATGTCGCGATTTACTTTGCGAGGACTTCCAGTCTGTTTTCTGCTGTCACAGCCGTTTTTAACTCCCGTGTTACATTCAATAACAGTCCCAGCTCGTTCTTGGTCCATGCAAAAATCTGGTGTGATTCTTCCTCTGCAGTACTTTCTTCTTTTGCCAAATCTTCTGTAACTACAGAATAGACTATCTGCTTCATGTTTACAACGGCACGCGCGTGCCCAGTGTATGTGAACGGCCACTAGATGTGCGTTTTCAGTCGTTTTAATATAGATGCAGATCAGCTCTGATACGCAGGTAAAACGATGTGTGTGGAGTGGTGTGGACAGAGATGTTTGTTTGTTTGTTTTAAAACTCTGTTTTTAAACTAAAACGTAGTGTGGATGGGGCCTAACACACTGGAAGAACCTTAATATATCCAGAAATGATTAGCAAGCGTAATAAAATAAAAACACACAACATCTGACAGAAATCCGATGTGTCTTTGCATGTCCACAGCTGTGAGAGTCCTTCCTGTGGGAGGTGTGATGTCGCCTCCTATTGCTGCAGTGGCACCTGTAACACTTGGTTCGTAGCAAGTGTGAAGAGCAATATGGGGGAAAAAATTTATCAAAAATAATTTTCAATCCTCCATCCTGTTTACTGTGTTTCTCATTCACTCTTCTCCAGATGAACGGCAGGCTGTTTTGGCCCAGCAGCAGCAGGCTATCGTGAACCAGCAGGCCATCATCATGGTAAACCCTCCATCTGGATCTGCGTCTGTTTATTTGTTCCAGTGCTCTTGTTTTGGAAGTAATGCGTCATCTATTTGTTTCTCAGGCCCAGCAGATGACCATGCAGGCCATGGCCATGGTCGGCAGCCCAGTGACAAGCCCCCCCACCTCACCAATCACAAGCCCTCCCATGAGCCCTCTGCTCCACCACCCTCCCAGCCCGTACACCCCCGCCAGCCCCTATGCTGTCATACCCCCGAGTCCATACGCTAACATCCCACCCAGCCCCTACGCTAACTTCACTCCCACTACGTATGCTGCAGCAAACATCCCGCCTCAAGCTCAGCCTCCTGCTGAGCCCCAGACTCAGCCTCCGGCTCCCCACAACAACCCCAACCCTCAGCCGAGTGCCACCAAAACCAACAAACCAGAGCCACCACAGCTTAAAGCTAATGCTGCTGCACAGGTCAGTAACTCGGAGACACGTGAGGTAACAGTCCAAAATGACATTTTATATAATCATCAGTAATTTTTAATTTATGTAAGATGTCATAGTTGTTGTTGTAAACTCCAACAACAACAACAGGCAAAGTTTCCCTAGGAAAAAAAACAACACAAAGCAACGAGTTTCCTTTTATGGAAGGAGTGAGTGGTTTGTTTGCAATAAAAATAAGAACTGTGTAGTCAGATGGCAAAAAGAGCAATGGAAGCTCACCAACTGGAGATCCAAGATAAGAAACATGCTCATTTCCATCACTCAAGGGAAAGCAAGTGTATGTATAATCTTTGTGTAATCAGGTAGTCTCAAAGAAATCTCATTTGCAAGAGAGACCTGAGTAAAGGTGAAGAAAAAGAAAAACAAATATAGCCAGACAAAACAAAAGATTACTCAGTGTCTGCAGTAATAAATGTCTGGTGATATAATCTCTTTAATTCAGGGCAATAATTCAATATTTCATCATTGTATGATGTTGTGATGTTTTGATTAGATTGATTGTTTAGTTCCAGTTTTGTAAAACTGAACATTAGGGTGCAGTTAAGTAGAACAATAAATGAATGTGTCAACTGAACTTCACAGAAACACCAAAACCCCACAATAATCCTTGCACCAAGGTTGTTGACAAAATAAAAATATCATGCCTAATTGTAGATTATCACTCCCACAGGTTTTGGATCTGTAACGAACAAAATGTGTTGCATTTATACAGAAGAGTGCAATGTCCTTTTTCTTCCATTCTTCTTTGCTGTGAAATTGTCCTGGTTCCTACAAAATCACAAGAGACAAAATGTCTGCAACGCCTTAAGTGCAAACTCTCTGTCGTCTCTGTTTGTTTGTTTTTTTCCAGGTTCAGTCAGGTAAGGACAGCGTCCCTCGGAGGAAGGCTCCTGGCATTCCCATAAACAAGGACACACGAGTCAAGAAGTTTGGTAAGAGAAAAAGAGAGAAAAAACACGAGAGAGAGAGCAAGCAAGAAATAAAGAGAAAGTCCCTTCTGTACATTTCACTAAAACTCCTATTTAAGAGAGCTTTACACAAGAAGGCATAACCCCTTATTGGCTGTTTTTTTGTTTGTTTTTTTGTGTTTGTGTGTGTGTGTGTGTGTGTGTGTGTGTGTGTGTTTTAGCCCCAGTGGTGACATCTCCTCCTCCCCCTGCTGAAGAGGTGGTGAAGTACTCAGCTCGGTCTTCGGATGCGATCGTCCCCAGCCAAGATATCCAAGGTAAGCTGAAAAATATTGATGTTATGATTCATTAAACAAGTTTATTTGACTGAATGAGGATTTTATAGTTGATTTCTAACAGACACAATTGCTATGACACAATGAAGGAAAATGTAATGTGTAATCAACATAATTCTCTCATGGTTATTATTGTTTTGAAGAAATTATCAAAAGGTACAACTCCCCACCTCCACCGCCAGACCCACTGCCACCTGGCAAAAGGTGAGGTCTAACAAACACACACACAAACACACAGACTGATAAGGGTTGAGGTGTGAGCACAGTTATCATAGTTTTAAATGGATGGATGTTTGCCTAGAAATACAGCACAGCAGTTGATGCTATCTTCAGACGGTTTTGCACATAGTGAGCACACACAGCCCCAGAATGATTGTATTTGCACACAATAAGTACAAACACGCAGTAGTTACAATACAATACAATACAATACACTACACTTGTAGTTAAAATATCCTGCAAACTATATTGTGTGATGTTGACTCTGTGTGGATGTGTTTAGGAGACCAGAGGGGAAGTTTAAGAAGATGCAAACCCCTCGTGATGAAGCTTTACAGATCCTCAAACCCCAGATGGACAACCCTCCTGCTCCACAGGTATACACAGAGATGCCTGAAAAATGCAAGAATACACAGTAACAGAATGCAGGGAGTGCTTACACCACATGGATATGCACATTAGACAATGCTGGAAATCAGTCATGCAGGGGAACGTTTTTGTGTTTGTCTAGCCCAAACGTCCTGATGCCCCCTCACCATCTGCGTCTGCAATGAAAGAGGCGGGATTTAAACCCACCAGGAACACGAAGACGAGAGGACCTGATCGCCGTCTCCTGATACCTCCTCCAGGTACTCACATTTACTCAAAGTATATACTCATCCACATAATCCAATACAGACATGGCTACATCACGTTTTGTTTAGATTTCATCTTCAGGTATTTCACCAAAAGCACTGTTTTATTTGTTCCTACCTCATGAGACATTTTTAAATGTTATTAAACAAGCTTGGTTTGCATTCTTCTCTTTGATTTATGTTGTATCCCCTGTTCATTGCACTACAGTGCCACAAGTGGTAAAAAAAAAAAAAGCTAAGTACCTTTGAGTAAAAGTTATAATTGTAACTACGTTTCTAAGCTAACCTGTTTAAAATCATCATTACACACATTTTGTCAACCAAATCTAGGTATTTCTGAATATTCTTAAGTCTTGCACAGCCAATGCAGCAAAGGGTATCACCCACTAGTTCAGAAATTGTCAACCAAGGAGAGCCAACTATGTTTTGATTTTAACCAAGAACTTCACCCAGTGAGTGGCTTTCCGTAGAGGTGAAGAACTGATCTGTGAAATCACTTGCTGAGATGTTCGATTGGGATGAAAATCTGCAGACTGTTGGCTCTCAGTGGCAGATGATTAGCCACTCCTGTGCGCAAAACCCCAAACAAACAAAAACATGGAGACTCATCACCCTTATTGCTCTGAGAGGGTTGTGCCCCTCAGCAGTCAACTCCTCTGACTTCATTTTGTTTGAGGTCATCTCGCATTATTCAGCGTGAATTCTGCCATGATATTGACTAGAGTGACAGTTACTCACATTAAAGCATCTCTGGCAAAAATATCAAGCCTATTTGCTAACAATTAGCATGTTCCAGACAAGGTCAGCAGTATACAAGTTAAACAGGAACACACTGACTCTCACAGCAGGTAGGTGGCAAGGCACCCAATGACCCTACTGAAAACACCAAGCATTTCTGTTAATAAGGTTGTAACAATATTAGGGCAATAAAATGCTCTTCCATTATGATTCTGGTGTATTAATACAGCAAAGTAGTGAATGGAGTCAAATTATCCAAGATCAAGACAGATACAGCTCATTTACATGCTCACTTGTCAAAATAAGGATGTCAAGTGGGAGCCCAACACTGACACCATCATCAAGAAGGCCCAGCAGAGGATGTACTTCCTGTGCCAGCTCAGGAAGCTCAACCTGCCTAAGGAGCTGCTAATCCACTTCTACACAGCCATCATCCAGTCTGTCCTCTGCACCTCCATCACTGTCTGGTTTGGATCTGCCACCAAAAAGGACAGGAGCAGACTGCAACGGACAGTCAGGACTGCAGAAAAAACCATTAACCAACCTGCCCTCCATACAGGAAACATCACTGCAGATCCATCTCACCCCGGACACAACCTGTTCCAGCTCCTCCCCTCTGGTAGGCGCTACAGAGCACTGTACGCCAAAACCAACAGACTCAAGAACCGTTTCTTCCCAAAAGCCATCACTATGATGAACAGCTGACTCTGACTCACAATGTCAGGAACCATTCCTGTGCAATAACCCAGTAACTCTGCCACCTGTTTGCTGGATACCACTTACTATTCATCATTCTCTATTTCAGAGCTGTTCATGCTGTTCATACTGTTCATATTGTATATTGTATATACTGTGTACCAAATCCACCTACCTCATGTACATAACACCTGTACATAATACTTACTTATTCCAGCATTCTTTGCACTCATCACACTGTGGACATGTATGCATGTATGTGTATGTGCACCTGTATATCACATCCATCTCTGACATGTACATAATAATAACATTAATGGTAATAATAATTTTCTCCTGCATCCTTTGCACTCTGCTCATTGCACTATTGTCTCAATCTGTCTGTTTTTGTTCATAGTGTGTATATATATGTGTTCTCTATACTGTAGCCTGTGTTTGATTATTATTGTCTTATTGTATTATTGTAAGTAATCACATTGTGAGCATTGTGCAATCCAGAGTCAAATTCCTCGTATGTGTACACATACCTGGCAATAAAGCTGATTCTGATTCTGAAATAAAACTAAAACTAAAATATGACGTGACCTATTTGGTGCAGTTTCTCGAGAGCTTCCTGTAGAGACAGAGACCATCCAGACACAGCTGCATCAGAGCACCAATGAAGAGCACTACACCTACACCAATGTTCCCTGGAGACTGTACCTCAGGAAGGAGGTGTGTGTATATGTACAAAAAACCATCATGATACACTGTCAAAATGTTTGAAATCAATTCTATTGTAAGTAATTTTCTTTCTATTGCAGGTTTTTTATCCAAAAGACAGCTTCAACAATCCTCTGGTGCTGGACCTCATATTCAAACAGGTAACTGAATGTATGGAGATAACATCAACAGATAAACGCATTTGTCTAATATCCATGCCAACGTTTTTTTTTATTAAATGCCTTTGTTAATTCATTCACCTTTTTTTCCAATTGTGCTGCATATTTTTACCTGACAACAGAAAAGTCATACTAAAATATTTCTAACATTACCTCTTGTCTTTTCTTCTCTCCTGCAGATAGTGAACGACACTCTGTCAGAGGCGTGTGTTCGCATCACCAGGGATGAAAGGCAGAAAATGAAAGCTCTTTTCGGTAGTCTGTCTGTTCTTCCTGCAGACGTTTTTTAAGACCATATGCTCTAATTCAGACATGTCTCTTTGACATTCATGAGTTCTTGTGTCTGTTTGTGTGAATGACAGCTAAACACGGGGTTGAACAGAATATGGATCCAGTGAAGGAACATGTGAAGAAAACTATCGTCACGGCAGCCAGGGAAACCTGGGAAATATACTTCTCCCGTCTGTTCCCTGCATCGGTGAGGGTGGTAAATCATCAGAGGATTATAATTACTTAGTGTGTTATATACATTTCTTTAAACATCTTTGTGTATGTGTGTATGTGTTTATGATCTTGTGTGTGTGCAGGGAAGTGTAGGAACAGGTGTGCAGGTGTTGTCAGTGTCCCACAGCGGCATGAAGCTGTTAAAGACCGTAAAAAGCAACGCTGCAGCTCCAGACTACTTTAGAGTCCTTCGACCCTACACGTATGTGCTGTTTTTTCTAAATACTTTTTTCTATATATATTTTTACTTCTTACTTCTTACTGTATATCTGGTTTGGTATTCCATATATGTATATTTTACAGTTCAGTCAGTGCCAGATGAGTTGTAAATCACAGACAAAAATTCAAATATAATATATATGTCTTCAGGAGAAGATTCATTTGTGTGTAGATTGATCAATACTTCAATACAGCTTCAGCCTAATCATATTACCGTATTGCACTGTATTGTTTCAGCTACGCAGACATCCTGTTTGTAACCATCCCCTCTGAGAACATGCTGGAGTTCAATCTGACTAATGAGAAACTGATCCTGTTCTCAGCCAAGGCACCACAAGTCAAACATCTCATAGACACCTTCATCAGTGAGATCAAAAAGGTACTGCACACACACACACACTTGTTCTGTCCACCAGTGTACAAAATATGTATTTGAATGGCGCCAATGGTTAAAGCTGGACAGCTGGAGTAACAGCTGTAACCATGGACTCCTTTTATCTGCACATACTGAATATAAAAAAGTTTTCTGAGGTTTATGTGATATATGGAAAATCACTGACTGAAGCCGTGGTAGATGAGGAAAGTTGAGGCTAAACTTCAGTCCAATTATTGTTCATGTAAATAAAAGTACAATAACATGTAACAGTGTGAGACTATCCCTTGGTGTGTGTTTTTCTGTCTTGCAGGACTCAGACTATGTGATTGCAGAGCGAAACTTTGTGACAGACGACCGCTCGATGCTCAGTTTTCACAAAGGTGACATCATCAGGCTGCAGGTTATGGACGGGCTGGAGAAGGGTGAGACACTGTGGTACATGTAGTAGAAATCCTGTTATCTTGTGAGTCAATCTATGATCCAAGCGTGTGTGTGTTTGTGTGTGTCTCCTCCAGGTCACAGCTACGGCTGTGTGGTGAGGAAGAAGGTGGTGTTTTTGGAAGATCTGAAAAGAGACACACAAGACTTTGGTGAGTGTTCATTGAATCCCTGAATTTTAATATAAAACAAATCAGATCTATAAATGTCACCTTTCTGCCCGTGGCGCAAAAATAAACAAGGTGACAGTTCAGACTGACTTTGAAAGATTTTCTTACCTGGACTGTGTCCATGTACCGCGGAGGTCTGCCAGTATTCTAAGCCAGGGAGAAATAGCTGTAGTGATACTGACTGTGCCTACAGCACTCTTAAATGCAATAGTGTATCAGAAAATTATCTTCAGATGAAAGATGGCAATTCAAATTGAAGAATATTGATTCATGTCATTTCTTGAGGACACAAAATATGAAACTAGATGAAGATCTCAGATGAGGAGAAGTCACGTCATTCCATTTTGTAACAGATAGGATAATAGATAGGACAAACTCAGCATGTGCTTCCACGCACATTTTTACTGTGATAAAAAAATTATCCTCAGATAGCACAATATGGTCAGATTTAATTAATCTAAATCCATCCTCCACCATACAATCCAATGAAATCTGTTATAATCTTTAAAGTGGTAAAAAGGCAACACTTTTAAAGACATTAACTTTAATAATATTAAAAGTACGAATGTAAGATCCAAGCTGTATTAAGTATTCCTCAAAAAAAGTTTTTCAAATTCAAGTCAACAAAAAGTAAATGAACCAACCAAAAAGCAATGAGCTAAACATCGCTTAAAAACAATTTGGATTTAGGCATGTAGTGGCTAGTCTGTTAAGTCTTGTAAATGAGACAGAAAAGCATGCAGATAAGGATCTGACTTGTTTAAATAAGAAGCTGACCTCTTGTTAGAGGAAAGGCAGATAGTGGTCAGGACTTACAGCAGAGGTGTGGGTTGTTTCAGGGCACAATGCACCCAAGTGTTTGTGCGTATGTACGATTGTGTCTGTTTGTGTCAGGTTGGAAGTTTGGTGCCGTGTTCGGCCGCTCCGGTGCATTCCCGGGCGAGTGCGTCCATCCTATTGCGCCTCCTGACTTCCTGTCGCTCCCACTGGACCGCAAGGCAGAGCCTCGAGGAGGAGCGGGACAGTTCGCCGTGTCATCAGCTGTCGCCGTTGCCGTGGCATCCACCATGGCTGCACATGAGATAGATCAAACAATTGAGGTACACAGGCACACACATGCTCACATACAGTATGTTTTGTGTAAGTATCGGTTTCTCACTGTCAGTCTTTGATTTTCAGAAGGTTTGCCTTGATGGCTTTTCTGATGGAGATCTGGATGAGAGGATGCTGCAGGACAGTAAATATGACATGTTGGAGTTTGCCAAGAAGTACTTCAGACAGGGAACCAATGGGAGGGGGTGAGACAAAGGAAAACATTTGCACAAACAGGGAAATCCTAACAAACACACAAAAAAACACTAACCTCACACGGAGACCACCTCAACTCCAGTGGTACATTTACTCAAGTACTATACTTAAGTACAATTTTATTAGTAGCATATTATATTAGTTAATAAAATGTGATGCGTTGTTAAAGGTTAAACTACCCAACAGCATATAAAGTAATTCAAATCAGCCCCACCGTAACCAACTACAACATTGAAGCATTGTTTACATGTCGTGTATCAATAAAAATGGAATAATAAAATTAGAACTGCTCAGAAGATCATCGGTACCGATCTCCCGAGCATCAGTGATATCGGTGAGGTGAGGTGCCTATGCAGAGCTCAAAGGATACTAAAAGTCAGTACCCACCCAGCCACAGCCTGTTCACCCTGCTGCCTTCTGGGAAGAGAAAGAGGAGTTTCTGCTGCAGCACCAGACTGCAGAGCAGCTTTTCCCCCCAAGCTATCAGACTTTGAAACTCAAATTCATCCTCCACTGAATATAGTTTATTTCTGTTTACCATTTTTATTATGATTGCTTTTATAGTAATGTATATTGTCTGCTACAAAGCAGAAGGGAGTTACAGACTCAATTTCACTCAACAACCTGTTGTAATGTGACAAATAAATCTACCTTGTACCCTGTTGTATCTTGTAAATACTAAAATAGACTGATTAAGACTGACGGTTATCTGCATATGGAGTATAATTTAATACATCTTTGTGCTAATGCTTCTTTAATTTTTTTGAATCAAATTAAGCTTCTTCCAACACTGTTTGAATCTAAAGGCTGCACTTTGTGACTGACTCTGTTCTCAGAGATTCCCTGAAGAGCAAAAGCAAGAACAGAGACTCCAGAGAGCCCACTGAAATGATCAAGTTCTCCAAGGTGCCTTTCGTCTTGCTATAACTTAAAACATCTTAGCACTCTATATTCTCATAACTTTATGTTGTTTTGGGGTTATTGGGTTGTTTATATAACGCCTTTCTGATGTATGATTTTCTCCTTTGCAGACTCCTCTGACTGAGTCTCTGATAGAGTTTACGGATCCAGCCATGAACAGAGTTGCAGCTGATCTCTTCCTGTGTAAGTTCTCACCTTCGCTAAGCTTTCTAATTCTCTCTAATTGCATTATTTTATTACATTACTCTTATTACATCTGGGCTCTGTTTCATCCTCTGTTGACATGAGACATTTTGATTTTAAGTACTCAAGTGCCGGATTGCTCTACAAAATCTGATATGTAGAGCTGCCCCCGACTAAAGAGTTTCCTAGTCGACTGGTAGTCGTTAGTTCAAGCCATTAGTTGACTAGATGTTGCACGTTTATGATATTAATTTTATTATTTAAATATATGTTTTGGCGGCATCATAAATGGTTTGAGTTCCAAAGCTGACAAATAATGTTTAAAGTAAAATTGTTACTTACAAACTCGCTTTGCTCTGGCGTAACGCCTCTCTGCTCCCTGCCTGATCCCGCCATGTCTTTGTCGTCCCGGAGTACACGTTCTGGTCAGAGCCACTGTAAATCACCTCTGTATTGTATTCGTAGTCGTCAAACTAGCCTCAGTCTGTTTAGCCATGTTCACTTTGAGGCTGCTGATCCCATTTCTATTGCCCGCTCGCTCTGCTCCGGTTCTGGTGCTCATTCTGGCGCCGCTCCCTGGCATCATTCCTGCTGGGTCCCTTGCCCGGGGCCTGAAAATCTCTTCCTCCTGGCAGTCCAAAGCTTCTGTGTTAGTGGGGTAAACAAACACTCCCCTGATTCTCCAACATCCTAATCCAGGTGTAGTCAGCTAATAGGACCGCTAACTGAGCAGAGCCATACATGCTAATACACCCGCGACTAAGAATGTATAATAAGATCCACATCCATGGCACCAACAAGCAATGCGCCGGTAAGTGACTTCCGTGTTATAAGAGAAAAGGTCCGTGTTGCAACAATCCCCTGAAACTTTCGTTTGTGCTTTTTTTCTGCGACTAACTGACCAGTGAAAACTTGGTCGACTAAGCCTCTTTTCATTGACGGTTTAGTCGACTATTGGGGGCAGCCCTGCTGATATTCAAGGCTTAAATGTTGTTGACCTCTGTGCGGTCATGTGTGTGTTTGTGTCCTGGTTGTGTAATTCATGTAGCTGTGATGCGTTTCATGGGTGACTCTCCGTCAAGGGGATCGACAGAGCAGGAAGTGATCAGCACGTTCCTCAAGGTAAATACACACAGCTTCCTCTCAGGCTACAATTTTCTCTTAGACAGTTCGCTAATATTTGTTTGTGTGTGTGTGTGTGTGTGTGTGTGTGTGTGTGTGTGTGTGTCCCCTCCCCTCAGCTCATAGGAGAGTTCACATTGATGAGGGATGAGGCTTACTGCCAACTCCTCAAACAGCTTACCGCTAACACCAGCTCCAAACCGTAAGTCTATTTTAACACATTAATAACGTACACACCACAAACCGTCACACACTGCACCCCTCTTTTTCCCCCGAGCCTGTAATCCTGAGTGTGTCTGTGCACCCCCGTGTTGCACAGGGATAGTTGCCAACGAGGCTGGAGGCTACTGTACATTCTGACTGCTTTCCACCGCTGCTCTGAAGTCCTCAAGCCCTTCCTGCTGAAATACCTGCAGCAAGCCTCTCGCAGTGCAGGAGCACAGTATCAGGGTAAAAACACACACATCACCAAGTGTAAATCTGCTGTACGCGTTACCAAAGCAACCAGCATGTAATGTTTTCTTTAAATGTGTTAGGCATCGCTAAAGCATGTGAGCAGAACCTGAAGAAGACGTTCCAGTATGGTGGACGCATTGTTCCACCTAACAGCATGGAGCTGAAGGCTATGATGGTCAGTGCCTTATTTTATTTATCTGCTGTGGTGGTGGAAGAACAATTCAGATCCTTTACTTAAATGAAACTAGTAAATATCAAGTGTAAAGATACTCCATTACACATAAAAGCTAAACAGTAGCAGCAGTATTAGAAGCAAAAGTGAAGATACTCATTATGCAGAATAGCCACATTCAGATCTATATTTTTGTATATGTTATGTTATAGGATTACTATTATAGATGGACGCTGCAAATTAATATGGTAGCTGGTTGAGTTGGAACTCATTTTGAAGGGAAAGGCTGGTGATTTTTCCTGTTCTTATTGTCACGAATCTCATGAAAAGACCAAAACCATTAAGTTTTGTCTGTGTATCTAAAGTTAAGTCAGGACCACTTTAGTCAAAGAAATTTATCGATCTGCAGTTACTATGTTTGGCAGTATGTTTCTATTTTGGGACCTCCCCGCCCTTTCATCTGTATACTGTACATAGATAGCCTAAAGGCAGGGAGAGCAGCAGCAAAGACCGTCATTACAGAGAACAAGGGCACTGTAGCGTGAAACCTCCCAACAAAGACACTTTTGCTACGGTTTGAGTAACATTTACCCAAAACTACAGTGCACTCATTTTTAGGAAATAACTTTAAAAATGAAACTTGTGAACAAACAGGCTTGAGGCAGAGTGTCACGGACAGGGTAGGGAAGTCAAAATGTAATGAGAGATGAACACATTGTTGGTTTTGTTCTTTTCATAGGATTAGTTTGTTGTCTTCATCGTTTGTGTAGTTTAATATGTAAAAACTGAACTGAAACTTTATAAACTGATACAATATTATGTATGTCAAGGTAAACCACAAGGATCTCAATATAAGAACAGTTAAAATGTATACGTAGTAACTTTCCTCCACTATATATGTAGGGTTAGGTGTGTTAAGGTCCTGAAAAAATTAGCCATAATCCAACATGTCCAGTGTATGTACAGTAAACATTGTGTTTGTAATTCCGCAGGCGGGACGTAGTTCAAAACGTCAGCTGTTTCTCTTTCCTGGAGGCATTGAACGTCACGTGAAAATCAAAACGTGCTCTGTAAGTGTTCAGTGTTGTCAGTTCAGTTTCGTCTTTGAGGAGATAGCTGTGATGCGTGTGTTTTCATGAGTGCGTGTTTTGATATTTTTGTGTTTTTCAGGTTGCCCTGGAGGTGATTGAGGAGCTGTGTTATGAGATGAGTTTGCACAGACTGGAGGCCATGGAAGAATATGCCATATTTTTAGTCACCAATAGAGGTATTCTCACAGACATCTATTCTCTATCGCTCACACTCAATCACACATTAACCATTGCATTAGTGCACATAGTCAATCTTCTTGTCATTGTCAGTGAAGCAGATCCACTCACAGATCACATATCAGTCTGTTCTCTGGTTTCTAGCAGTGGGAGAAGTCACTCATGTTCATGAGTCGTGATAAGGCTGTCTTGGCAAAATAACAAGATGGCTTGATATCACCTTGTCATTTCCGATACCGATATCTCAACACTGAGTCTCTGCCAAAAGCTATCCAGTATGCATTTTTCCTCTGCTAAGATGTTAAAGTCCCTTTCATTTGCACGCTGTATATATATATATATATATATACACACATATATATATATATAATGTATGTATATATACATGAATGTATATGTATGTATGTATATATGTGTATACACACACACACACACACACACACACACACACATATATATATATATATATACATGAAAACATGCACAAATTATCAAACACAAAGCTTTGCACAAAGGAATCATTTATCCAGTTTTCAGTGCTGAAAGCTCCAACACGCTTGAAGCACGCACATGGGACTCATTCTGCAGCATTCTGTTGCTGTTTTTTAAACTAATTTAGCATTTCCACATGCTGGCAGCTGCTCTTGCCTGTGTGCTATTCAAAAGCACAGCAGGTCACACAACATGTGGCTGTACAAATATCAACATGATGTCACGTTATGTGTGTCAGTAGTTTATATTGTATTTTAAGTTTTTTTGGCTACTAAAAGTCAGATTATTAGATTATCAAATCCTTCATAATAACAAATAGGAATTTTTAATGGAGACTAGTTTAAGTTCATATATAGATACATTTGTACTGTAGATCTCTGTGTAAAAAGTTACATTACGTGTGTGGGTATGCCCAGGTCAAAATGTGCGTCCTCTGAACAAGCACGAGTACATCCTGGATGTTGCGACAGAGGCAGAGTTGGTTGACACCAACTATAGCTTCTGGTTCAGGCGAGTCATCTGGACTCAGCCCCTCAAATTCGAGAACGAGCTCTGTGTCGCCATGCACTATAACCAGGTACCCCAGGTGCTGTTTCACATACATACAGTATGTTACCTACATGTGTGTGTGCATGTGTATGCAACTGTTTTTGTGTCTATATTTAGATCCTGCCAGACTACCGTAAAGGCCTGCTAAATGTCCTTCCACATGGAAAAGTGAGCGAGCAACAGTTCCACCAGATCTCCAAACTGGCAGCTCTGCAGCACAGAGCCAAAGACATCATCTTCATCCCCAGCATGTGAGAAAACAATGAGTAAAGAGTGGTTCTTCAGCCACAAGGCAGAATGTTTAACAATATAGCTTCTAGAGTCAGTGATCAAATGATAAAACAGTGTTACAGATAATCTAACAATATTTTTAATACTTTCTTCTTCATTTTACTTATTAATCATATAATTGCTGGGTTCATGATCCCTAATTCACCGTATTTTTACTGTTGAGGGTGTAGCAGAGCAAACTAATAAATAATTAATAAAAAAAGAAAATTTGTTATTAAAATGAACAATAATAGTGAAAAGATAGAAAGAAAAGGTGTGTCCTTAATACAGACAAGCACAGTAAGCTTTTATATAGATACAATAAAAATAAACTGCTTCATACATCATGAAGCTGCAATAGATATTTTTCCACTGATGTTCAACAACCGTACAGAAAGAAGCTCATTGTTGAAGGACCAGAATGCATTGTAGTCAATGGTTTTTGTGCATGACACTTTCTTTTTCTCAACTGTAAAAACTCATGTCCTCTCATGCTCTTACTATTGTTATCAGGGTCTCTTTCCACCCACACACAGAGCCGACAGCAGAACAGAACAGCTCACCGAGTAAAATCATTCTGCGAAATGCTGAGAAATCATTGAGCGAAGCTGACTTCTGTTTATCTTAGATTTGGTTTCTTTTATTTTCTCCTCCAGACATGAATTATCGGAGTACATCGCCACACCTCTGTTCAAAAAGCAGCCACCCCAGCAGTGGGTTACCATGGTGACCCAGCACATGCAGCAAGTGCAGACCTTGAACCCACATCAAGCCAGAGCACAGTTTTTGGGTAAGATTTCCATTCACATTAAGAGGAGGCACCACTGGTTAAACTGTAATTTGGACTGAACTGGTCAGATTTTCCTTTTTTTTTCCTTTTTTTTTTTTTTTTTTACATATCATAACATATGTGTAACAACTGGACTGGATAAATGGATAAATAAAAATCCATAATGTTATTTTGCAGTATATAGCCTATTTTGATATGGTACATTTTCAAGAAAATCAATTCAATGCGAATAAATTAAGAGAGTCTGTTTTTGTCAAATCCAGCTGTTAAAAAATGTGTAGTCTCCAATCCCAAGCCGAGATAAGCCTGATGTCTGATTTTGTTCAGACTTGACAAAGCTCCTCCAGAGCCACAGAAGACATCATACAACTGTAGGACTCATCATAAGGAATAAACTGGACTGGATGTGTAAAATATGCGAGGCACCTCTTGAACAAAGACCAATTTATTTGGTTGCTCCCCAAAGAACAAAAATGTCTGTGCTCACTCTAAATTTTGTGTTTTTTGTGCGTGCAGGGCTTGTCAGTGCATTCCCCATGTTCGGCTCCTCGTTCTTCTACATCCAGAGCAGCAGCTCCACCACCTTCTACGCCCCCTGTATTGTCGCTGTCAGTCAACATGGTCTCCACTTCCTGCACAAAAATACACATGTAAGGAACCACGCACACGCACATTCAGGATCGTCAAGCACTGAAATGACTCATCTCATCGTGACTGAAACATGAGCCCAGAAGTAGAGTCATATTTTTCCAGAAGACAGATGTTTGTTATAATGTTTGGTCTCTGTGTTGCAGGAGCTGATGGCAGTGGTCCCCCTGGTGGAGATACAGTCCAGCCGCACCCAGAGGCCCAATGCTGGAACGAGTTACCCATATGTAGACCTCACCCTGGGGGACACGAACACACAGCGGGTCATTCAGCTGCAGTTGGAGCAGGTATGACGCAAACGCAGACAAGGACACTGTTCAGAGGCCACACATGATCATTTTCAGCGGAGCTGCTACGTTGCAGTCTCTGTACTTACGTCCACTGCGTTTGTCTACAGGGCCTGGAGTTGTGTCGAGTCATCGCCATGCAGGTGGAAAACATGATGTCTGTGCGGGAGAAGAGACTAACCCTGCCACCCAGTGAAATCACCATGTTATAACACATGCTCTTGCTTAATTGTACGCACAAACTTGTATGATTACTCACATACATTAGATGAAACTCTTAAAAATACTCTACCTCTTCTTGTCTTGAGGTGTATATTGTGTGTGCCACACACACACACACACACACACACACACACACACACACTGATATCATATGTGTAAGTTTACCCTGAAGTTAGTCACACTTTTACTTTATTATTATTCTGCATTAACGAAACAAAATGCATCCTGAAGACAGTGAGAATATTGTGAGTCAATATAAGTTAATTTTTCTTTCAGGTTGACACCTTTATAATTGTAGTTTTAATTGATTAAACACTAAAGATGTTTTATCTGTACATAAGCTGTTAATGAACACTGAGAAAGCGTCATAGGCCTGTGCCTTGTCATTACAAAGTTTTATAACGGATATGTAACATGTTTTTTTATATTTTTATTGATACTATTACTGTAAGACTTGATGCTAGTGTAAACAATTGTTGTATTCAACCAATATCAATGCATTAACTTTCTTGTTTTGTAAAGAGTATTTTATCAAAATAAAATAAACTACTACTTTAAAGAGATATGAGCACAACTGCACTGAGTGATTAAAAGGATCAAACAATGATAATTTTAAAAAGTGTTTGGTATGAGGAGATATCAGTATAAAATGGCATAACTAAATGTTTTCATGGGTATCAATAAATCAATCAATTTTAATGAACAATTTCTCAGGCAGGGCTGCAAGTTTTCTTTATTAATTGTTTTTGCATGTAACTACTAATCTTAACAACTAAGCTTAATCTGAACAATCCCGGAAAATAGTGAAAAATGGTTTTAGGAGTTTAGGAGACAAAATAATTGATTAGTTGGTCCAAAAAAAATTAATTTGCAATTTTTCCCGAATTGATTATGATATTTAACTTAATATATTTGGGGTTTGGACTGTTAATTGGACAAGCACTTTCAATATGTCAGTTTGTGTTTTGATGTGTAAAGTGGGCACTTTTTATTATTGAATCTATAGATTATTTTCTCAATAAATTGTTAAATCTCAGAAAATAATAAAAAGGCCTAAAACATGGCCATCAAATGTCCCTAGAGCACAAGGTAACATCTCAAAACCACATATTTGTTTGACCAACAGTCTGAAACATATTCAATTTACAAAGATATAAAACATAGAAGTTCTGATAATTTACTTAAAAATGCTTTAAAATATAAAACACGTCATGTTTCTTAGTACAAGAGTTAGATACAATACTGGATGGGTGGTGGAAAGAAAATAGTGCAAACATTTAAGATTTATAAATGTAAATAAAGCTTCAAATCAATACCATTAATTACACTAACATAAAGACTACCATAACCACTTAAATGGACAGTGTGAACTGTAGAAAGTAAATAAGAAGGGACAAAATTAGCAGTAGTCTAAAGTGTCCCCTCAAGGCTCCCAAAATGGATTTGTGTCTTCTTCTCAGTACACGTGATAGCCCCTCCCTCCCTCATAACTGAGCATGCGCAGATCTGTGGAAGGTTACACGAGTGTATTTTCAGCCTTTCTCTTGAAGACGTTTTCATAGTAGAAGCTGATCGTGATTAAGCCTTGTGCGGATATAACACTGTTTTTTCCTGGACTTTTGGAGTTAAAACCTGAGTTCAGACGTCTCCGGAGTACCGACTTTAGCTGTGACATGTTGCTGCGTGGTTTGTCGATATTTCCAGGCGGTAACGGACAGACCAAGCCAGGTTAGTTTAGCTAGCTGGTAGCCAAGCAGCACGGCTAAGGTTAGCTATCATTAGCCTCTCCGCTGGCAGAACCTAGTTGCAGTGTTGACTCAGCGTTTGTCGCAGCTCTGCTTGTTTGTAAGTTAGGCGTCGGATAATTTAATCAACAGATTGCCACCCCAGACTGCTGTTTCTGTGCATAGACGGGGCGGCGGAGCAACTTCGCTAACGTTAACGTTAGCTACTTTTATGCGCTGGACACCGCTGTGAGTGAAAGTGAGTGGTCTCTTAAACTAGTGATATCCACCGTTCAATACTCCTTTTTGACATCTTGTCCGTTCATATTATCAGCCTCGGTTAAAACACTGCTAAAATGCAGCGCTGATGCATGCTATCTGTTAGCTAAGAGCTCACGTCGCACTAACACCGGGCATATTGTTTAGGCTGACATGGCAGCCAGCGGATACTCTGACCTGAGGGAGAAGCTCAAATCCATGACTCCACACAGAGACGAGGAAAAAAATAAATACGTGGACGGGACGAGTAACGGAAGCGGAAAAGGTCGAAAGCGCAAGGTTCGAGATTCCGACGACGAATATGAGCACAGCGATGACAGCGTGGAGCTCAGGGAGCAGGTGGCGCACCGGGTGAAGAGCAGCATCTTGCAGAAGAGCATCTTCACACCGGAGGAGTGTGCGCACATTGAAGAGAAGATCGATGAGGTGGTTGCACAAGGAGAGGCTGGACTTTACCGTGAGCATACAGTGGATAGGGCACCCCTCCGCAACAAGTACTTCTTCGGAGAGGGCTACACATATGGATCCCAGCTAGAGAAGCGTGGACCGGGTCAGGAGAGGCTGTACCGCAAAGGAGAAGTGGATGAGATCCCGAGCTGGGTACATGAGCTGGTGATCAAGCCTCTGGTGTCTAGTGGAGTGATCCCAGAAGGCTTTGTCAACAGTGCAGTCATCAATGATTATCAACCAGGGGGCTGCATTGTGTCACATGTGGATCCTCAGCACATCTTTGCAAGGCCCATCGTCTCAGTGTCCTTCTTCAGTGACAGCGCGCTGTGCTTCGGCTGTCGCTTCCAGTTCAAACCAATCCGCGTGTCAGAGCCAGTGTTTGTTCTACCGGTGAACAGAGGGAGTGTCACAGTACTCAGGTGACTATGGCTGTGTTTGCTATCATGTATTTTTTGTATTACTGTTTTGTGAGGTTGCGAAGGGCTGAAGTCGTTGTCACTTAAAGCATCCTTCTTTCTCAGTGGCTATGCAGCCGATGACATCACCCATTGCATCCGGCCCCAAGACATCAAGCAGCGGCGCGCAGTTATCATCCTCAGAAAGTAAGTCATCATACCATGGTTTTGAAAAGTAATATCTTGTATGAAGTCTTGCTTTGATCCATGCATATCTGCTTGTGCTCCCTCCTCTGATTGCCAGGACCAGACCTGATGCACCTCGAGTGGACTCTGACAGTCCTTTAAGGTCTTCTCCTGCAGAGAGACCTGCTCCTCTTAAAGCCAAACGCTCTCACCGCAGAGCAGACCCCGATGCTGCTCACAGGTATACGCCCACAAATACTGACACACTAGAGGTTTTAATGGGTCCAATTGAAACAGACTTGTGGAAGAGCCACCACCCTAACATCAAATATATATTAATTCAATATGAAGCCTAATATCATATTAGCCTTATTAAGATTTAGGGAAACCATAACACTCTCAGCATCAACTCTACATGATTTAGAGTTCAGTCGGCTTGCACCCACTTGGGTATTTTACCCCCAGTGTTAAAAAAATGCAGCCCTGTCATTCATTTGCTTAAGGTGATTTTTGACATTGTGGAAATGCCAACTTCGAGAGCTCTGGCAAAAGAAATCCCTGCTGTTGTTCAATCAAATGAATTAAACGTGTTCAAGCGCACATTCCTGGTAGATTACTTGGCGATGCGAGCGCCATATTTCTACTGTTTTCCTCGCAAACAGTGTGACAAAATATAACATGATTGCTGCCATGAGAACTTTCCAAAACAGTAAAATCCATCTTCATCACATTTTAATCACTGCAGTGTTACTTTAGTTGTACTGCTTGGATCTTATTTCATCCTCTCATCTGTACCGGAAGCAAAATGCCCCCAACTCTGCCTGGACATTGCCCAACTTGAGTCAGTTTGTGGTTATTTTAAACAGACATTTTTAAAGCCCCTTTCAGACTTGCTCCTCTTTAAGTTCATCTGATGCCAATTTAACACATCTACCTCATAAGTGAATAACCACCCTGGTCACTATTATGTAGAAGTTGTGATGGAAATTATGTTTTACTGAGTTTAATGATTTACTGTGTTTTACTATGTTACGGTCATTAAAAGGAATTCTGACAGTCTTACTAGCTTTTACCTTGTAACATTTCCGTATCTACACAGCACAAGTCTGAATTGAATGCAGTCATATTAACGTGAAGATTGTAGTACAGTGTAAAACAGAGAAATGTGCGTCTTGTCCTGCCTTCTAAGATCACTGTAATCAGTGATTATTAGGACATATGTATCTCAATCATTGTCTCTTAAACACATCTGTTTAACAAACTCAGGAAATTAATTTTCTCAGATCAGTCTATAAAAAGTCTTAAAGCACTGTCAGATTTATTAAACAGGCAACAGAATCAGCTCAATAATAATGTTAAATGATTAAATTGATGTGAATATGTATTAGTGCATTCACTGTGAGAAGCGGGAGTGAGTGTCTCTTGCGCTCATTAATTAAGACTTCAAAGGCAAAATAATTTCAAATCCATCAGTGATACAGCCTGTAAAAGAACAGTCAGCTCTCTTCTTTCTTGATATACCTTTTTTTTTTTTTTAACAAATCTCGCTCTCTCGCTCTCGTGTGTGTGTGTGTCTGGAAGGGGCTTAAGAAACACTGGTGCAAAGGAGATAGAGGAGGCTGTAACAATTCTCCTTCTGAGCATGTGCCATGTAAATTGCAATTATGAAGCAGTGTGCAGTAAATGATGATCAAAGTCTGACTTGGCATCTCAAACTTTTTCCTCCACCAGGCCAAGAGTTCTTGAGATGGACAAAGAGGAGAACAGACATCCGTCATTCTCCCGTCACCGGCGTCACACTATCAGCTCAGAGAACTACTGGAAGCGTGGTCAAGACTCTGAGAAACACCGGGAGAGTTCAGGACGCAAAGTCAAAATGAGACGCCATTGAGCACTTCTCCATTACACATGTACACATATAAATATACCCGCTCTTTTATGTATTTCAATATTGTAACCTGATTTGATCAGTCATCATTTTCCCACTTGAGTTTTAGTCGGGCACAAGGAGCACAGTCATCATGTTGTTTGCATTTTGATTTGAGTCTGCATAAGTTTGAATGCGTTATTTGTTTCTGGCAGACGAAGTTGACGTCTGTGCGGCACAGTTCAGAACCTCAAGTTAGTCACTACAGTAAGGCTCTGTTCAAACTGTTCAATTACCTTAAATTAAACATTTCTTGTTTCTATGTCCATAGATACTTCAAAACGGCATGTATTTTTTGTAACCAAGATGTACAGACTGCAAGAGCTGAAAGAAAGATGTATGTATGGACTTGTACAAAAGAAAACCTGAGCTGTAATCTACCTTGTTATAATGTACAATATGTTTGTATAGTCTTTGATTGGGGGAACTTCTATGCAGAAAGAAATCTTTGTTGATTTTTCTTATTATTTTTTTTGCGCCTACATTTCTGATCCACACCTTTATTGTGCAATCCCAGAGCTTTGCTATTTGTTCAGCCTCCCTGTCACAGTTTAGGTTGAAACAACTGGCAAATGTGCAGCCATGCGGTCTGTGTTTGATTTGATTCAGCTGTATGACTCATCTTGGGTGGAGGTCACAATATGGTGGATCAGCTGAACTAATGTTTTATGGAGTGATAATAAAACTTGAGTCTTGTTTTACACTCCTTATACAATGACAGAGGCTATGTTATTGCTGTTCTGCATTAAATCAAATTGGGTGATATTTGGGTTAGTCACAACTTAATTTGAAAAAACAGCCCTTGTCTTTAATGATATTTGTCTTGTTTAGCTTGTGTCTGAACGCACAGACGTGAAGAAAATCAATTTGAAGATGTATTTGTTCTTGCGGTTTGCCATGTAGACCGATAAATTTGTTTCTTGCTCCCAGTCAGCCATATTTTGCAGAGGTACTTATTAACTGACTGAAAACAAAAGATGGGATGCTGACTTTGTGGACGCAGTGGTGGCACATAAGGGGGTTTCCTGAGTTTGGTGGTAATGTTTTTTTGGCTACAGAGGTGCTGGCTGAATGAAATAAAGCTGAAATTGTCTCCACAGGGTTGGTCTGCCATTCATCAAAGCAGGGTTGTCCCTCAACCCAGTACAAGCTCCAGGTCAGGGAAGAACAAACTGGAGTTTGTCTTATACTGGCAGGAAAAGTAGTTAATCTGTCGTTGTTAGGGAACCCGATTCGTATTCAAGTTGACTCAT
>NC_060153.1:3668500-3762016 GCF_021292245.1 Micropterus dolomieu | reverse complement strand
GTGTGTGTGTGTGTCTGGAAGGGGCTTAAGAAACACTGGTGCAAAGGAGATAGAGGAGGCTGTAACAATTCTCCTTCTGAGCATGTGCCATGTAAATTGCAATTATGAAGCAGTGTGCAGTAAATGATGATCAAAGTCTGACTTGGCATCTCAAACTTTTTCCTCCACCAGGCCAAGAGTTCTTGAGATGGACAAAGAGGAGAACAGACATCCGTCATTCTCCCGTCACCGGCGTCACACTATCAGCTCAGAGAACTACTGGAAGCGTGGTCAAGACTCTGAGAAACACCGGGAGAGTTCAGGACGCAAAGTCAAAATGAGACGCCATTGAGCACTTCTCCATTACACATGTACACATATAAATATACCCGCTCTTTTATGTATTTCAATATTGTAACCTGATTTGATCAGTCATCATTTTCCCACTTGAGTTTTAGTCGGGCACAAGGAGCACAGTCATCATGTTGTTTGCATTTTGATTTGAGTCTGCATAAGTTTGAATGCGTTATTTGTTTCTGGCAGACGAAGTTGACGTCTGTGCGGCACAGTTCAGAACCTCAAGTTAGTCACTACAGTAAGGCTCTGTTCAAACTGTTCAATTACCTTAAATTAAACATTTCTTGTTTCTATGTCCATAGATACTTCAAAACGGCATGTATTTTTTGTAACCAAGATGTACAGACTGCAAGAGCTGAAAGAAAGATGTATGTATGGACTTGTACAAAAGAAAACCTGAGCTGTAATCTACCTTGTTATAATGTACAATATGTTTGTATAGTCTTTGATTGGGGGAACTTCTATGCAGAAAGAAATCTTTGTTGATTTTTCTTATTATTTTTTTTGCGCCTACATTTCTGATCCACACCTTTATTGTGCAATCCCAGAGCTTTGCTATTTGTTCAGCCTCCCTGTCACAGTTTAGGTTGAAACAACTGGCAAATGTGCAGCCATGCGGTCTGTGTTTGATTTGATTCAGCTGTATGACTCATCTTGGGTGGAGGTCACAATATGGTGGATCAGCTGAACTAATGTTTTATGGAGTGATAATAAAACTTGAGTCTTGTTTTACACTCCTTATACAATGACAGAGGCTATGTTATTGCTGTTCTGCATTAAATCAAATTGGGTGATATTTGGGTTAGTCACAACTTAATTTGAAAAAACAGCCCTTGTCTTTAATGATATTTGTCTTGTTTAGCTTGTGTCTGAACGCACAGACGTGAAGAAAATCAATTTGAAGATGTATTTGTTCTTGCGGTTTGCCATGTAGACCGATAAATTTGTTTCTTGCTCCCAGTCAGCCATATTTTGCAGAGGTACTTATTAACTGACTGAAAACAAAAGATGGGATGCTGACTTTGTGGACGCAGTGGTGGCACATAAGGGGGTTTCCTGAGTTTGGTGGTAATGTTTTTTTGGCTACAGAGGTGCTGGCTGAATGAAATAAAGCTGAAATTGTCTCCACAGGGTTGGTCTGCCATTCATCAAAGCAGGGTTGTCCCTCAACCCAGTACAAGCTCCAGGTCAGGGAAGAACAAACTGGAGTTTGTCTTATACTGGCAGGAAAAGTAGTTAATCTGTCGTTGTTAGGGAACCCGATTCGTATTCAAGTTGACTCATTATAAATGATCAAGTAAATTAACTGGCTACAGTAGATGTGTTCCTCTTCTCAAATCGATTGTCCCGTAAACAAATTACTGAAGTTTGGAATTTAAGAACCACTTCCATGACCAGAAAGTCTGTTGAGCTGACAACACATGTGAAAGCAATATGCTATTTATCATCTCCTTCAATTAAATATCTGTATTCCCCTAACAACTCGAGTGGTGATGGCGCAATGGATAAGACACATGCCTTTGGTGTGAGAGACCTGGGTTAAATCCCCCACTGTGACCCATCCACCAATGTGTGCAATTGTAAGTCGCTTTGGATAAAAGCGTCAGCTAAATGAATAAATGTCATTTCCTTAACTTGTATTTTAATTTGTATATTACGTATATTTCCAGAGAGATATTTATAATTCAATAAAGAGAAAACACCAATTGTATCTGCTTTGCTTTTAAATATTTTCAATTGTACAATCAAAGGTAATATGAACACAATGAACAAAATCAAAACAATTGTCACAAACTGATAAAAATGGAAATAAATGCAGGGGGAAAAGTGGAGAGCCTCATGTTCATTTACTTTTCCTTTATCAAATTGAATTTGATCGAAATAGCAAATATATAAATAGATTTGGCTTGTCCATGGGGTGATCATAATAATTTGGGTCATGACTACATAGGACAAAAGACTAGAATTGACAAGTCAACTCAACTCAATCAGCAGATGGAGCTGGGGCAAACTACAGTACTTTACTAAAATTGTACTTTTTCAAGTACAATTTTAAGGTACTTGTATTTTCATTTTATGCTACTTTATACCTCTACTCCACTACTACAGTATTGTACTGTACTATTGTATATTTACTAGACAGCTTTAATAACTACTTGTTAGATCAAGATTTTACAAACAAAACATAATCAGTATTTAAAATATGATGCTACGTTACAGATTTAACTACATTTACATTTACTCATTTGACAGATGCTTTTATCCAATGCCATTTACATTTGAGGAACAACATACAAGCATCAACAAAGCATCAATACAGTAAGAGATTTACAAGTGACAATACTGTAGATACTAGCAACAAAAAATACTAGTAAGAGCTAATAGTGCATAGGGCATCAACACTGTATATAGCTAGGGAAAGGGGAAACTACCCCAGAAGTTTATAAGTTGTTTGAAATTAGCTTCACCTCAACCAGCTGTAACAGGTAACAGGTCTACTGTTTACATGCTTACTGCCCAGTAATATAATGATATAACACAGGGCCAATTCTGATACATACTTGTAATAATAATTTAGATACTTTGAGTACATTTAGTTGATAACACTTTTGTACTTTTACTTAGCCCAAGTGAAATTGTATGCAGGACCAGTACTTGTAATTCTATATAATGTATTTCTATTGTGTGGTATCGCTGATTTTACTAAGGAAATTATTTGAATACTTGCTAAATAAACCATCTTGTTGTAGGTCCTGATGTAGTTAGTCGGTGTTCCGGAGCTTCTCCTGGGGGCGCTACTGCACCCTGACGTTGAATGCTAACCGCAATTAAAAGGAGAAGAAGAAGAAGAAGAATCCAGCAGCTGTTAGCTAGTAGTTCTATTTACGCGATGAACGTCAGTGATACGTCCGTAATGTTTGCGCTTTGTTGTTGAAGAGGATCGAAATACATATTTTACAAAACGCTAATGGGAGTCGGGTCGTTATATTTCTCTCCGCACTGAGTGGTAAGTATTTTTAACAGTAGAGGGAGAGCTCTCACTGACTGCTAACTAACTAGCAGGCTAGCTTGTCTAACTGGCGTTAGCTGCTAGCTGGAGTTGGCAGCCGCTCATCCGTTTGCCGCTGCCCTTCATGCTGACGACATTAAAATAGCTAACATTTGTTGGCAGATTGGATCTGTACGTTAGTTAGATGGACATTTGTCGTGTTACATTAATAGTTACTAATTATCATGTCGCAGTGACTAGTAGGCTGTATCCAACACTGGAGAGGTTGTGTCAACTACAAGGGGTAACTTAATAATCAGCAGGTGATTTATAAGGTTTATGTGTTAAGCTCAACATGTCAGCTGTCCAACCAGAAGGATAACATGTAATTTATATTGCAAGGTAAATTTAAAAATCCTTTGTTCTAAGATTCTTGTAAAAGTCAGTGCTCTTTTCTGTGGTGTCTATATGTAACAATTCCCTGTTGTTCCACCGCAGTGCTGCCACCTTTGGTCAGAACAGTAACTTATCCCACAACAACAAAAGAAAACCGGACAAACAATATAACAAAATATATATATTTTTTCAATTATATTACCTTGTTACTAAAGAATACATGATGCATGACCCTTCACTTACAGCATGATGTTGCGTATGCTACAAATTTGGCACACAATATTTGGCATATTTTAAGCTAAAATTGCACAATAAAATGTGTTTTGGAAGGAGTTGTATGGTAAAGCTCCATTGTGCTGGCTGGGAACAAAAACACCACATTGGGTAATAGCATTATTCACTGACTGATCTGTATTTTTGTCAGTTGCTCTATGTGTTTTCAGCTATAATCAGCTGAAACAGTGTTGGGTAACATTTGTCAACATCAGGAGTCCTTTGCTTGGCCTGATGGTACATTAACTAACATTAAACAGAGACTGAACTCTACTCTGTTGTTGAATGTGCCACCTGTTGTGCTTGTAACTTGACTAGGAAGTTTTTTGCATAGTTGACCTGGCTGGTGTGACTCAAACACGCATTGGGCCCTAACGCTATAAATAGTGCATGTCTCCATTCTTGGGATCCTGTACCTCATGCAAGGAGAGAGGACACACACTTGTTTGAAATGGTTTAGAGTGATGTCCTGCGGCTATTTCTGGATCTCAGGTGCCTGGAGCTAAATATGAGCAAGTGCAGTGCACTCAAAGTGTATTTATATAATGGTCACGTCACGTGTGTGCTCCAGAAATAAGCAAGTGTAAAGGATCAGTTCAAAGTTTTTCAGAACGGATAAAATTAATTTTTTATTTCCCATCAATAACAACCTTACCAATACCTATGGCGTCCTACTGCAACAGGCCTGTTCCAGTATACCCTTCTTACAGAGGACATTTTGACATGTCACAGAAGGAAAATCACAGGTGTAATTACTAACAATAATGGTGGCTGCATTACATTTGTCTCACTGGAAACTGGAGACACTACAATGCAACAAAACCACAATTAATGTTATGAATCAGTCAAATGTTCTCTGAATAAAACCCAACAAACCTTCATTTAGCTCACTTTCTTTTGGACAAAAAGCAGCCAAGAGAAACAAACCCACAGCCTGGTTCCTAAGTTTCTTTTATTAGAATGCATTTCTGATTGTTCTGTGAACTTCCTGTTTTAAAACCAAATTCAGCTTGGTTGTTAAGGCCTAGAATATGACCCCAAATGCTCTGTGGTTAATGCCAGTGAATAACTGCAGCAGAGTGGTTAGTTTCCCAAGACTAAAGTTGTCAACAAAGTCATGAATTAATAAATGAGTTGAGACACTTTTATTTCTGTAGCCAGTATCACAAATCACACATTTTCCTCAAGAGGATTTACAATCCGCATAGCATAAAATAACATTTTTTTTAAGCCATAAAAGAAAAATGTTCCTCATGTCAACTCTGCATAATTTAATACATCAGTGAGCATTTTGAAACTACAAGCCTACTTACTTACAAACAATCAATAATTGATGAGGATGTTGTTTTAAGGAAGATTAAAACTTGTTTATTGATCATGACTGATGCCCAGTGGCTCCCCAATGGTGCTAATAAAAACTGCACACATACAGACCAATTTGAATATTAGTCTGCTGAATAGATGGGCTGTTTTTAGCTGGAACAAAGATGCAGCTTTTCATATCATATCAGTTCATCTCATGGGTATTCTGACTTCATGACATTCATATACCTGACCACCTGACAGTCATATTTGGTATGCCATGATTTATCCTGACCTACCTGACAGTCATATGGTTGTGTTACTTTCTGCCCACTTGAATTTATGCATTCTTCCTTCCCAAGGCTAACCACAAAAAAGGAAGCAATGAACTTCCAGGGCAGTCGGAAGCGAGGAGAGGATGGCATCAGCATGGTGATTGACTTCCTGCTGTCTAATGCCCGGCTGGTTTTGGGAGTTGGTGGGGCTGCCATGCTAGGAATTGCTACATTGGCAGTGAAACGGGTGAGTGTTTTTGAGGTTGTTAGCACCACATCAGTGCTTCATTCATAGGCACTCTTTTTATGAATGGAGACATGAATTGCTGCAAAAATTCTGACCTGGGGCAAAAAGAGCTATAAAGTCATGGATTCTCCAGGAATCTGATAAGCACAGATATGTTAACTTGCTAAATCAAGTATATCTTTTGAGTTATATGTTAATTTGTCCACTTATAGATTGGCAGTTCATCCTTCAGCTGTTTCATCACATGTAGCATGTTTTGCTGCCCAAAGTTGCTGAATATCATACAAAAACAATTCTCTTTTGAGAAGACAAGTAGGTCAATTGCATTCCCAAGCTATGTGGTCAGAGTAGTCAAATCCAGGAGCATGGCCAGGGTGTGTTAAAGTGATTGCTGTTTACTCTGAAATCGATTTAACATCTACTAAAGTCGATAAGGAAAATGAAAGCGTCAAAATGCTTGCAGTAATAAAGCACCTAGGGTGTCTCCAACATATTAATGTTTATATATTTTAAGTTATACCATTAGTAAAAATATGCTTTAGAAGACAGTCAGCAGTAATGTTAAATATGTAATTTGTAGTTAATGGACTAAAGCCAAAACTCCTCAGGATCGTCCTCTTCAAAGTCCCTTGAGGCTGAGGTTATCTTAGTGCCGCTTAAATGTAGTGCAGTGTGCTTTTGTATTTGGACGGTGTCATGCAGTGCATGCATGAATGATTGAATCTATGACGATGAGTTGTGTTCTGTTCAGCTGATAGAGCGCGCAGGCCGTGCAGCCGACGATGAAAAGGTGGAGCAGAAGATGGCTGAGAGCTGGGAGGAGTTGAGTTTGGTCTCTGCTTCCCCCACTCTGATCAAGAAGGGCATAAAGGGTGTGGTGATGAAACATGTTGCCAAGGCAGCCAGACAGCAGAAAGGTATCTGCTAAATCTCTGCAACTCTAATTGTTCAGGCAAATGACACACACAGAAATATCACCAATACATAGAATTTATATGTTTATATATTTTAATAATCACTGAAGCCTTCTGCTGTTACCTGAAAGCTGTTTTAACCTTTTTCTCAATCAGCTGACCTGTGTCAGCAACCTCAGGTGTCCTCTCTGGATGTGCAGTCTAAACCTGAGTCCAAGTCCAAGAGGCTCCAGCTGTGCGTTCTCAGTTTGCAGGTACACTCTGACATTTCACCTCTGATCTCTTGAAGGCATAGATTATGCATTCGGTCTTAGCTGCTGCTTTAAGAGCTCTGAGTGTTGGCTCATTCATTTATGCATGTGTAACATGTTTTGTAAAGTGCAGTGCTTAGGGGATATACTCATTGTTATGCACTGGTTAGGAGCGTTGCTAGAGCCCTGCATAATCAAAATACTGCGTGTTCTTGTGCACTGACTGGATAGAAGAAGCCAAACAAGCATGAAACTGCTTTGAGTTAGTGTGCAGAACACCCACATAAGCAGAAGTGTTGCGGATTATTCTGTGCTGTTCTACATGAAAAAAGGCGTTCAGTAAATGTTAGCAGAGCAGTTGCAAACGCATGACTGGACATAGAGGGGATTTAAAACAAAAAGCTTCTGCCTTTAAAGAAAGCTTATGCAAATTGGGTCTATTTATGAATAGTTGCACCTCGTAATTTTCTATTCTGCATCTCTGGAAAGCTGCTTTCGCAATAGTGTAAGAACACCTGGAAAATACAATTCTCTTCTTGGCCAATACTTGATACTAATTGAATTGACTTTTGTTTCTGTAAAGACAGGTAATGTTCAGGATTGGGCCAACATCCACAAGCTGAATCAGCTGTGTATTTCTGTATGGCAGAGTGTTTTGAAATGGGTCAGAGTATAATACTTTATAAAACTGTTAATGCAGGAACCACACTTGTTGTTCACCAGTTTATTTAACAGCAGTAACAGAATCACACAGCACTGTTCCCCTGCTATTTATTAGTTTTCCTTCTCGTAGCAACTTAACAGGCAAAACACCCTCCTGTCAGTGTTCTTAAGTCTGCTTAGAGGCAAAAAATGACTTTGAATATATTACTCAAGAGACAGCTGTATGTATTCCCATTGGAAGTGTAAACACAGAATTAACAACTCTTTTGTTAGTTGTTACCTTAGCAACACAGTATTTGTTCCTCTCTGAAGGATGCACATACAAGGACATAGTATACTAGCTGTATACCTGACTTGTTTTGTAAAGACTTTCCATGCTCTGTATCATTGGAAAACTGTATAAAATGTATTTAGGAACGACTGCAGCAGTACTATCACACGAGGGTTGCACTTGCACCACATGAAGTCCAGAGGGCTCAGTCTTTAGCTGTGGACATCTGCTCTGAGATCCAGGGCTTTCTGCACAGCCGTCATCCTGATATGCCGCTGGGAGAAATGAACCTCGGAGGTTCTCTACTGGATGATCTGCAGGTACACAGTATATGTATTGAGAGATATATATAATTATTTTTTACATAACTTTTTTCCCCTCTCAGTGATGTCCTATAGCAAGATGTTAGATGCCTGCCACGTAGGAAATTTTATTCTGTGTGTGTGTGTGTGTTCAGGTTGTCACTGCAGACCATGCATGTCTGCTGGTGCCTCTACAGCTGGAAGCCTCTCTGTGGCGTCTCGTCCCAGGAGAGGAAACATTGCTCACACACCCGCTGCACTGGATGGTCCGACGGATCAATCTGGAATATTTTCCCAGAGGACGCAGTTACTGGGACAGGTGATCACACACAGATTTTAAAAAAATTTATAAAATCTCATGTCAGTTAGTGTAACTAGCAGATTATTAATGTTAAATAGAATCAGTTGGGTTTTTCTACTACAAATAATGCAGAAGTAATTGTCAGTTATATTATTGTGCCAACATCTCTTTGGTGTAAATCAGTAAATTATAACAAAAAATCTGCAGATTCTTTTTTTTGATTAGTCATTCAGTCTGTGAAACATCCAAAAATGCCCATCACAACTTTGCAGAGCAGTGTTTTGTTTTGTTTGACTAAGAGTCCAAAACCCCAAAAATGTTGTAAAAAGCCGCAAATCATCTTGTTTGAGAGGCTGAAATCAGAGAATTTTTTTTGTCTTGAAATAATTAATCAGTTATCAATACAGTTGCCGATGATTTTTCTGTCAATAGTCTAATCTGTAACTAAAATTAGACCTTTTCGGAACTAGAGTTGTATTTTATATTTACATTACAGACATTCACAAACATGATTCTTAAAAAGCTTTATTCAATACTTTTTTATATTGACACTGAATCAAATTGTGTGTAATATATAACAGGCTACTATGATCAAACCACAGACTTCATCCAATTCATCAGATACGTGGAGCCATTTAGCCTCAATTAGTTCACTGATTTGATTTTACCTCATCGGGTAACATAATTCAGCAATGTGAGCGTAGAGGGTGATGCAGCGTTAGCAAGCCTTTTTACATCAGCCTTTTTAACTTGTATTGAAGCAGCAGTAAAATCAGTGGCATCACGGCCATAGGTATGCACAGAAACATTCTGCGGGAACACTAAGCCATTAACTAAGACAAGTCTTTCTTTGTGTCTTGCAGGTACTTGGTGGGTGGCTACCTGTCTGCAGAAACTGTTGTGAACATGTTTAGTAAAGCTGTCATGGAAACAATCAACTGGCTGTCCATCAGCAGCACTCTGGACTGTCTCGTCAGACCTGTACTGGGAGGACAAGACCTGAGATTGGAGATTCGGTGCGTGCCTGTTGTTGTTGTTGTTGTTGTTTTTAATCTTGAGATTCAATAACAAGTGAAGTGCTTGACTTTTATGGGTGCACACCAGATTCATGTATTTTTTTTGCACAATTAAATTTTACAATTTGAACTTTAGAAGGCAGTGATGAGACAATTATTTAATAGCTGTTGGTGCAGCGATTTAATTTTTTCCAAAAAATTATAAAACTGTAAACTGCTGTTCATTTGAAAAGAACAATATTTTTGATACCTGTTATCTATTTATCTGTCGCTACATCTTATCCCCAATGTGAAACAGCTTTCCCGTTCTTGCATGTAAAAGTGACTAAAAGTTAAAATTAAATAAAACAGTAGAAAGGCTAATAGAAAATTTTTGTTTCCCTAAAGCTGCACTAATCCATTTATTTCGCCCATATTGACAATCCCACCGAGAGATTTCACCCAACCCTGCAGTCCTGCAGCTCTAAGGGGCTTTGTGGTATCTTTCAGCTCACCAAAACAGAGCTAAACTGAGAGTCAGTATTGGAGTTGTATTGATCAGGTGGCCAGAAACACAACTCGGGTGATTTCTAATGTTACTCCTTATCTGCTGGATGTGTAAATAGGCCCGCTAAGTGGTTAAAAATTCTTTAATACAGGTTTAAACATGCTGTGTGATCAGTGTGAAATCAGCCTGGTGCGTTTTGTGCTTGTTAAGACTTGATATCTTTGCTCTCTCTAAATTACTTTATTCTTTAGGCCTGGAAATGTAGAAGGGGCGGAGAGCAGCGATCAGCCGCTGTTCATCGAAATGTTGCCTCTGCTGAGGGAGGGGGATGTGGTTCTGACCGCCCAGCTTGAGCTCACATCTCCCTGGGTCAACGCCTGGCACCTGACTCTCTACCCGTGGGAGACTCGGCGCCTGGCTCAGCTCGACGCCGCTGACGACGGATGCCGCAGACAGACACTTAAAATTCTCAAGGCAGCGTGCAGACTCAACCCCGCCCTGCGACCACTCGAAGCAGCCCCGCTGGCCAATCTCATCCTACACCTCAGTGACAGTGAGAGCGACTGGTCCGAGATCAGCTTGGACGTGAGATTCCAGCAGTGCATCACAGAGCTGATTGGTTACCTCGAACAAGGGGCGTTACACAGTTACTTCAAGCCAGCTGTCAATCTGCTGAGCGGCTTGACAGAGGACCAGGTGGATCAGATGGGCTTCATGCTCTACTGCGCTGTGTCAGAGCCTGAAATACTGCTCATATAACTGTTTGCACACATAACACTAGACATTTCTCAAGCTCTGACACAGAGATCAAAGGAGAAATCATCAAAGATGTTTGGTTCAAGGCAAAGATGTTGTATTCTTCCCACTGCCTTCCCACTCTCATTGTTTAGCTCCTCCATCCTGCTTTGATGCAAGGGATCAGGGCACAGTTGGGATGACAAAATGGCAGGCACCATGAACTGACGTCTACACTGGAGGAAGAGAAGCTACAGTGAGACTGCCGATGTGAAAGTGATAATCAAGCTAAACAAATCACTCCGAGGTAAGGAGACGTGCCAAGGAAAGGAGCTGAGGAAGTATTTTATCAAGATGTTTAAAAACAGTGTGCCTGATCATAACTCTACACACACACCACAGCCAAATCTACATTTAAGTTTGTGTGATTATTAGGACTATAGCATTACAGTTCAGTATATCCATTAACAGCAGAGGAGTACAGTTTATTAGTAAGTGCATATGTTCTTTATATCCTCTAACTGATATAGTTGGCTCTGCATAATTTTCCTAAATCTCCTTTAATATATTCTAACTATGCAGAAAAATAATGACCTGCTGAAAACCACCAGATTCTGCTGCACTGTTTAGCCTTTCTGAGTTGGACTTATTTAAAGCAAAGTATATTTTATCATACTGGAGGTTTGAAATGTGCAGTATTTTGTTTGTCTTGTTAAGTGTTCAGTCAAGTGCCAGTGTTGGATGAACTATCCCTTTAAATTATGGTTAAGTTGCCTAATAATTTTATGCTTTTAAATACAGTATGAATGTTGTGGGTATTTCTTCAGTTGTGTCTTCTTGCTGAGTGAAAGAAAATTGATTCTCTGCGCAAATAAAAATAAAAGCAATTTTTGCTCATTTTTTCTGGCTGGAGTAAAATCAGTTGTCACACAGACGAGCCTTGTTGCATGTGAAACCTTTTAATGCACATTTGTTCATCAGTTGCAGTTTTTATCACCCCCTGCTGTTGACTGAACAGTCATGCAGCTTTGTCACAAACCATAAACGTTTTGAACGTAATTTCATGCAAATACCAATCTAAATGCTTAAATCATCATCACCTGAGAAGTGTTACCACCAGCCTAAACAACAGAAATGGTTGACTACTAATATGTGACATGGGCTTCTGCATACACAGGTTATTTCAGTTTAAGTCTGACATGCCCAGATGTACAATGAAACAGTTATGAATAGTGCAGGACTGATAAATTCAGTCCTGTGCCTCTCTACCTGCCCACTTCCTTCTCATTGAAAATGAATTGCTTGGCTGGGATCGCTTCCCAAAAGATCATGAAAGTTAACTTTTAACTGACCTTACTCTAGTCTGGTAGAAGCTTGCTGTCAAAACATCAGTGCATGTGGAGGTGGGACTAAGTCAGCGTTTTACAAGTCACAAGTAGGCTAGGCGAAGCCTCAAGTGAAGTCTCAACTACTAAACTTTGAGTTTAAACAAGTCATAATGTGCTCTTTGCCAAATTTAATACCATTTAATTTTAACAAGTTAAAAATTAACATCTTTCTTGAATAAAGCATTAACCTGTAGGCTACAGGAAAAAAAAGGCAGAGGTGCAGTTTCACACAAAAAATATCACATTTCAAGAAATAGATGTGTTGATATACATAATTTACCCTGGATTTGGGTTTGGGGAGTGATTAAAAACATCACCAACTGGCATGGGATGTGCACGGCCTCTACCAGAGGGTATTATAACTAGAGATAGATAAGCTAAACTCTATGTTTCAGATTTTCCGTAATGTGGCTGTGTCATAATGATTGAAGAATTGGTAAAAGGTGAATGTTCATCCTCATATTGGCTATCTCGAACACATGACAGGGGGCAAAGGTTTTTTGTAGGCACAACAGTACTGGCAGACATCTGCATGAGGCAACAGCCCTCTTGGGAAGATGTAATGCAGGTTATAAATGTTGTAATATAGATTACTATTGCTACTATAATACTTACAGTGAATACTGGACATGCTGGAAAAGTCTGACAGGGAGAAACCAGTCGATTTAGACTTTCTTGTTGTAACTGGTGTTTGTATGGCCTATAAATGATTTGCTGTGCTGCAGCTGCACCCATATGTGGTGATTGGACTTTAATGCTTTGAGAACTTTAATAGTGTTTCAGAAAATGTGTCAATGCAATGCTGACCTCGAAAATATAAATTTTCACATAGGCTACTGAATCTGGGCAGGGCTGGACGTCCAACAACTTTTTGGAGAGATAGCCTAGATTTGAAACTGGGCGTATTTGCAGCGGATTTTCAAAAAGGAAATATTTTACTTTGAAACTAATGATCGGAAGTCTTCGGCTTAATCTCTGACTTAACTCCGGACCTTTATCCTGGGTTTCCATGAAGATCCGCTTTCGCAACAGAAGTGACCGGGCCACCGGCGAGTCCCCGGCCCGGCGTCTGTCACATGGCTAAATATGGGTGTAGAAAGGGGGTCAGTTTGCCGGGCAAATTCGTGACACCGAGGCACAAGTTTAAGGCAGAATGTTGGCTTAAACTAAAAAGAGGAACACAAATCCCGGGACAAAGGTTAACGTTATCTGATACCGTGTGACTGGCGCCCGCAGGGAACTTTCGCTTCTCCGTAAAGTTTTCTCGGGTGTCTGTTCCTTAAAACGCCGCTTGTTTACGCGACTCTTGTTGTCGAAAGGAAGCGGGTATGTTTTAAGTTTGCATTTGGTACAGCTCAAGTATCAGTCGCTTCATGACTGCGGACAACTGCGCAACAAGTTTGTCCGGCCTGAACAGCTGACTCACGGACTGAAGGCCGGGCGGCACCGGGACGTTGCGATGTTTGGTCAGTAGATCAGAGCGCCTGGGTGGACGCTGATAAACCTCCATGGGTTGAACCCTCACAGTCTGAAGATGATCGGGTCACCGGACCTGCTGGCCTTCACCGGCACTGAGGGGTTTGGGGAAGGAGAAGATGACAAGGAGGCCCAGGGTCTACCTGAGGAGTTTTCTGTACCCCTTTCATCTGCGTCCCACCCTTGGACCAACTCCGCTAAGTTTCACAGAGACTTCATATTGGTGGCTGAATTCTCAGAGCAGGTGTGTGTTTTTACTTTGGATTTTTTTTTTTTTTAAACTTCCTGCTTTGTGAATCAGATGAAGTTTTTCGGGAACCATTTAAACATAATCATCTGAAAGGGACTTTCACTTCCCTTTAGAGTTTTATGGTGTAAAACTTAAACATAAGATAAGATTTATTGATCCCCTGGGGAAATAGCTACTACATGTTAACAGCAGCATAAAAACAGACCAGATCAAGATACCAACAAGATAAGACCAGAGTAAAGAAAAAGTTATAGGCTACAGATATAAATCAATAGGAGAGACTAAACTTTATATAGAAAAAATATACAATAAATCCAAATAAGAAAGCTCTACACGACAAAAACAGGAGACGTAAAAGTGCTTTATATGCATTAATGTTCAGATTCCTGTGTGAAGAATATAATAGTATATAATTAATAAACAATTATGAGGTGTCGAAAGGTTCAGGCTAAAAACCAAAAGGAGACAGGGCCGGCTTTGTTGTCAGGGCCTGGAACAGTCTACCAGAGGAGATCACGCTCCTAGAGTCTGTTCCTGGTTTCATCTCTCTTTTTAAGACTCATTTATACAAAATAGTTTTCAATGTGTGATGTGCACATGAACAAAGATCCTCTCCCAGCCTTGACTGGATCTGTGTTCCCCAAAACATAGAAACCTAGATTGTGTAAATGATTATGCATCCCTTTGCTTGGGGCCCCGACGGTGCTGACTGTCCTAGGAGATAAAACCTTTCGTCCAGCTGATTTGTGTTTTAGTATTTCTCTGTTTATTCTCTTTTATTAATAAATTCCTCAGAGACAACAGTTTGTTGTAACTCAATTATTTGCTCAATCCCTCACCAGGAATAACATAATTTTCCATGACAGTTTTTATATTGAATTGTTACGGCAAGTGAGAAAATGCAGCATCATAACCACACTTGGTTATGATGCTGCATTTTCTCGACAAGATTAATGTTGCAGCACTGTTGTAGAAAAGGTGTCGCAACTGATAGTGAGTTGAACTTTATTTATTCAGGAAGTGTCATTGAGATTAAGATCTCTTTTGCAAGAGAGAACTGAAGTAATTACTTATACCGTTCACAGGATGAGGAGTCAGTTACACAGACAGACATGGCAAATAAAGCATTCACAAATGTTATTAAATGGATCAGCAACTAAAGGGTTAAGGTCTCTGAGGATTGAATGTCTAAGTAAAAAGGTGCACAGTACTGGAAATCAGTCTTTCCCAGTTCAAAGTTGGCTTTAGGAATCTTTAATACTAACCTCTCCTGTGATCTGGTGTCACGTTATTCACTTTGAACTGTGTCTAGTAACATGGCAACCTAGACCTCAAGGCCTTATACATGAAAACCCAGGTGTGCGGATGTCTTCGAGATGTCAGTGACAACATCCAACAAGGGCTGCAATGACGATGATAAATAATATCTATTATATTCTTTATTATCCCAATAGAAAATTGTTGCATTACAGCAGCAAAGTCACACATGAATCGCACAACAAACAAAATGAAGAACTTTAAACAAGAATTAAAACTAAGACCATTCTGTTACTATCACTTCATGTCATATCATGCACGAACCTGGCACATTGCACAGATTTGTTGTTAATTGTTGTTCTATTGTTATTTATTTTATATTATTTTTTATATTGTCAGTTGTATTATTTTTCTCTATTCTTCTGTTATTCTTATATAACTTGCATTTGTTTATTACATATTATATATTTCTACATCTATTTATGTCAGCTGAATGTCTGTCTGTGTGTAGCACCTTAACACCAAAGCAAATTCCTTGTATGTGTAAAACACTACTTGGCAATAAAGCTCCTTCTGATTCTGATTCTGTAAATAATGCAACGATAGGGACTGGTGAGTATTCTGTACATGGTTAGTGCAAGTTTAGTACATCCTGTATAATATACAAGTCTAAAAATTACAATAAAAACTCAAGTAACCCTCAATATTTTGTATTGTTTTATAGTCTAAGATAATCATTTGTATTGTATTACGTCTGTACAAACCTCTGCTGTATGTTTCCAGGTGGGACCCAAGCCTGTGCTGACGATACCCGACGACCCCAGAGTCATCGGATCATTTGACCTCAACCACTTCTCTGTTCGCCTCATGTCTGTGGACTACCAGGCGTCCGGCCCCGGCCACGCCCCTCCTGCATCCCCCGGCCCCCACCTCAACTTCAGCGAGGACTCCAAAGTGGTCCTGGGAGATTCAGCAGAGGACGCGTTTGCATACGTTCACCACATGACCCTTTATGACCTGGAGGCTCGGGGTATGGTGCGTCCTTTCTGCATGGCGTACGTGTGTTCAGACCAGGCGAAGCTGATGGAGAACTTCTCTGAGCTGTCGAAGAGCTTTTCTCAGGCCTCTGACAGCCTCAAGACGGGAAACAGACAAGCATTTTCAATGGAGCTGCAGAGAAAATTACAAGAGCTTGAGTAAGATTGGGGTACACTTTGATGAAATGATATAGTTGGAACTATGTATTAGGGTCTGACTGATACATCAGCATCCACCACTGGCTTCTTGGCCAATATTAGCTTATTACAGATATATCCATATTGGCAAATATGTTAACCAAGAACAAGACATTTAAGAACAGAAATACCAAAGAGATGTTATGTTGTTTATTTTAAAAACCTAACATTAGTTATATATCATTGATTTTTTCCCCCTCAACACTGCAATCAGCCTCAAAAATTCGGTATAAGTTGGGCTCTGCTAGGCTACATATTAATGAATAATGGTGCACACCAATGGTCCATCCACACATGTGATTTCACTTATTTGGACTGATTAGACCTTTTCAAAAGACCGTGTTGGTGTGTACAGACTCAGTCATTTTGCATGTTGAGAGGGGACAAATTAAACCTTTATCATTTTTAAGGTATGATCGCATTACATTTCCATCCTGCAAATATTCACCCTGTGTCCTTCTGACTTCTATTGAACTTAATATGATGAAAAATTCAAGTGTGCCTTCTATTTTGGTGCGAGCTATATCCAGCTGGCAGGTCAGAGTTCACCATTGCTCAACTTTGATTGGGGGGATGTGCTGCTTACTTTGTGTTTGTGTACTTGTGTACTTTAGGTATGCAGGGCAGAGCTCTGTCATGCTCCAAAATAGATGCACATGGTTTTGTACATACTCCACTGTTTGTTTGCGTGTGCAGATATGTTACACATGTGCAGTCGGTGCTTGTAGGTGCTCACAGTCGATGCAGTGAGTCACTGCTAAAATTTACAGACACAGACCTTCGTACCGATGCTGCAACCAATGATACTTTCATTTGTGATTTTAAGTACTTTTCAGATTAATTAGTTGTTTAGGCTAGAAAATGTCACAAAATGATGAAAAATTACTGTCTGAATTAATTGTCTGACCAACAGTCTAGAAACCAAAGATATTCAGTTTACATTGACATAAAACAGAGAAGAGTAGCCTAAGCTTTCCTAATCTAGTCTAATCTTTACATTTTAGAAACTGGAATCAAAGAATATTTGGAAATTTTACTTGATTCATGACTTAAAAGATTAAATTATATCAAAACAGTTGATTCATTTTATGTCAGTCCAGTCTATTTGAATAATTAACAGCTGCAGATGTGCATGCAGTTCTGTTTTTACTACACTTGACTGTCTGAACTGATCCTGCATGTGGAAAGGAGACAGGAAGGTGATAAACTTTAAGTTGGACCCATGTAATTAGGTGGAAAGTATAAATTGAGCTTAACACAGTAACTTTACACCCTTGAAAATCTTTTCAGCCTGGTGGCAAGTTACTATCAAAGTCAGCTGACAAACTCTCTCTCTGACTGTTGCAGGTACACACGGTTGACTCTACGACAGGAGACTGAACTTCTGAGGACGGCAAATGGGTTCACAGCAGTGGGAGAAAAAGCAGATGAGCTTGAAGCTGTTGAGCGCTCAATCTTAAATCATAGAGACCTTCTCCGGCAGGTCACTTCCTACCCAAACAGGAAGCTGAAACAGCCTGATTTCCTGCCCTACGATCCAGCTGACTCCCTCACTGATCCGACTGTTTTACTCACTCCTGAGCCATGTCCCCCCACCTTCAGCTCCACCTCTACTTCCTGCAGGTCTGAGCGCTGTCTGAAGCCTCTGCAGGAGCTTTGCAACGCCTACTTCCTGTCACTGATGAAGGAGCAGCTCGCTGACACAGAGCGCCGCCTACGTGGCGACAGGAGTGTCCTGCAAACTGCTCGTGTCACACATTCATTGTCCAGGAGGCTCACGCTCATCAACTTCCTGTTTGAGCTGTGGAGCCCAGAGGACGGAGATGAGGAGGATAGAGAGCGCACTGAGGCCGAGCTACAGAGGCAGACAGGGAGTAAGAGCAATCTCGAGGTGTTTCAATCACAACCAATGAGCCGGGAGTCGTTCTTCTCCTGTGTGGAGGAGATCCCAATAAAACTGGAGGCAAAAGATGGCAGGGCATTGACCCCTGACTCCATTGTTGCCAAGGAGATGACAGGGAGCGTGAGCAGCGGCGACAGCATTGAAGTGCTCGGGACTGAGAAGTCTTATCGGACTCAGCATGTCGTGGTTGGATCTGACAGAAGAGGTACGAAACAATGAGTTTGTTATTTAAATTGAGGATCTTTGGGTAGTGGCCTGGTGGAGGGAAAGAAAAGCAGCACTTTATAGATCTCACCTTAGACTCTGGGATTATGGTGACTTTTTTCAGCACATTTTACAGACTAACAATAAATGTGAAAAATAAAGTTGACATTGAAAATAATAATGAATTGCAATCCTAACTGGCAGCATTTTGTTTTATCCATCTTCTGTACACACAGGTGACTATCGGGCATTAACAGAAAGGGCCAAATGAACCATTTGAGCTTGTAATGTTTGTTAGCTAGATACAGTACAGATTAGTAGATTATGTATATATATAGATATATATCTATATATATAGATAGATGATAGATGTGTGTGTGTGAAATACTACTACTACTTTGATAAGTGATTAATCAGTCCTTGATCAAGCACAAATGCAGAACATTTGCTGGTTCTAGCTCAAATGTTTTATACATTTCTTTTGTTGTTGTGTGTCATTGTACATTTTGTAAATCCTTTGCTTTTGTTCTGTTGGTCAGCAAAACAAACCAATTGAAGATGTCTCCTTAGGCTGTGGGAAATTGTGATGGGAGTTTTTCTCTATTTTCACATTTTATAGATTAAGTGATTAACTAATTAACTGAAAAAAAAATCCACATATTAATCGAGCTGCAGTCATATAACAGCATATGCTCTCAAACATGCCTCTATTACAACTAGACCAACTGACAGCTCACTCTCTTCAACAGAAACACCAGCTGGGATGACGGACACCTCTTACAGACGACCTACAGTCGAAACAGGTGTCAAGTATGCGCGAGCGTACGCCAGACGAGCCAACAGTGAGGACAGCATCGAGGTACTGAGTACCACTGAGTCCATCTTTCCCGACGACCTCACCGCCATCACAGAGGAAGAAGCAGAGCACCAACCTCTGAGTAACGGCTTTAAGAATGTGCAAGACACGCTGACAGAGTGCAACTCTGATGATGTCCTCAGAGAGGTGAAGGCGCTGAATGCAAATGTAAATGAGCATGAAAATGAAGGGCCTGTTCAGGAAGATGAGGGTGGCGTTGACAGAGAGAAGTCCTTAAAGCACACAGGTGCTAGTGGTGGGGTTGTAATCCCAGCGGAGCAGGTCACTGAGTGTGTGAAGAGCAATCAAGTCCATGAAGACCGCAGTCCTGAGAAGACATCCAAACTACTGCAAGGTAACACATAGGCCTATGCTATGATATTCACATCTAAAGCCCCATTTAAACACAATTTAAGACTACGCCCACAGTTATTTGGCAAATTTTAATTATAGACTTTGTTTGCATGTGAAAACATAAACACTAGCATTTTTAGATTGTTTTAGTAAAGATCTCTGTTCACACTAAAATTTTACGACTTTTCCGCTGCTCCTGTTTAGAGGAGACCTTTGTCAATAACCTTGGTTTTTAAGTGTGTAAAACTAGCTTAGAAAGCAAAATGTAGGTTTTTAAAATCTAGCCATCCTAAGGTGCTGGTATGCTTTTGGGGGACTGTGTCCGATCATTTCAGTAATATTCCGTAACTGACATTTACACAGACTTCTCGCTGTGATTGGTCAGCTGTGTGGAGGTGAGAAAGAAACCCGGGTTTGATCTTATATCTCTAGCTCACGTTTTTCATCTGTTACACAACAATTTCATCATACCCAGTCCACTGCCTCTGGCAAACAGGAGACAGCTGTGAGGCCGGCAGACAAGCTAGAGACGAGCTAGAAACTCAGTCAAACTTGAATGGCAGCTGACAACAGCAGCCAGTCAGTGAACAGAACTGAGGATGTTACTGGATTGCAAAGTGGAAAAACATGGCGGCCTGGGTCAGAAGTGATCTCTTATTTTCATTAACTAAACAAAATTAATGAAAACTGTTTTTGGAAAAATTGAAAGAAATAGGCTTTTCGGCTACTGAACCTTTATTTGTAAACCACCGTGGCTGTTTCCTGAGGTGGAGGAGTTCTGAAAGGAGACGAGTGTCCCCCTAAATAAAAACACCCCACAGCAGAGATCAGTCAGCTGTCTGTGTGAATGCAGGATATTACTAACTGAAAAGTGGGATGTGAAATGATAACATATCAAGCGAAAGCAAATGATACACTTAAAAATGATACACACAGTAATTTATTCCATGCAGTAAATTACACAGTAATTACAGATACACGCTATACATTTGCAGTTATATTTTATCTGAGGATATTTTAATTAAGTTAGTTAGTTAGTGATTCAGTCATCATAAAACAATAATTGTAAACATATCACAGTGTAAACTCAAACAATATATAGTGACTAAAAAGGCTTAGGCTGAAGCAAAAGCTTATATATGCTGTATGCCTACCCACCTCAAAGGAAAAGGAAATAAAAAAAAATCAAACAAGATATAAGTAAAGACATTAATAACCACCAAAAATATCATGACAAACCATTTTCTTGAACACCTTTTAAAATTTTGAAACCACGTTCATTTCTGAGATCTGGGAAGATGGCATCAGAGCTACAGCAAAGTCTGATGGGACAAGAAAGACAGTTAGGTTATAAACAGGCCAGATTATCTAAACCACTTGACATGGAGGTGCAGCAGAAATACTGATCTTTCTTCATGAATATGTGCACAAGTAAGGAAGGTCAAAGTTGAATCAGGACGTCAGTCTGCAAACTGTGAAGGATGCTTACAACAGACAGTTGCCTTGGTTTTCTCTTCCAAATAGAAAATCTGTCTGACTGCTCATGTTTCTTATTCTGTTGGGCATATGTGTATGTATTTATGAAAATCTCAGTAATAACTTGGTGAGTCCAATATAAGTAAGTAAGTAAACTTTATTTGCGTAGCTCTTTTCAAAGACACTAGTCAAGTGCTTTACAAAAACATTAACATACAAGAACAAAATCAGAGGATGAAATGAGCGTCCGAGCCACATGAAGAAGTGAGCTAATAACATTATTACTGACAGGAATGAGGGACAAATTATGAAAATAAGACCTAGGTTGTAATAAATATATCCTTAAATGTGTATTAAAAGTATTGTTACTGTTATCAGTTGAAGAAGCATTGGAGTCGAAGCCTCAATGGTCTGCAGTCCATCAGAAGGTGCAGTCGGTGCCTGACCTTCATGTGAACTTCGCCCTCCATGTTGCCCTGGCGGAGGTTGACCGCTGGTCTCCTCCATGCGCTTCTCTCAGGCTGCTCAGCATCGACGAGGCGTCTGACTGCACCAGCATCACCGGCTCCTCAGACCTGCCTTCCCCCCCTCAAAATATCTACAGCACCACCCGCTCAGACAAGAAGAGGAGACGGAAGGCTGGACTCAGGGCCCTCAGGTTCCTCAAGCAGAACTCGTTCGCCCAGCATGCCGTGTTTTGCCTCCTGAGCGGCCGGCCGCTGGTTGTCATCGGAGGAGACGAGAGTTTGGTCAGAAAACTGGTGGACGCTTTGAGTCTCTTCTTGCCTGCTCCTGGTCCTGATGGAAATGCTGTGATGCCGTGTTTGACTACGCCGCTTCAACTGACCGACCTGCTCACCTGGAGACTGATCGGAATCCACAGGTACTCGATGAGAATCAACTACTGTTGATATTTTGCCATATTTTACATTTTGTTTTAGGTCTTATCCATTATTTTTACAAAATTACAATGTGTATGTTGACATGCCTTGCCATCTTTTCTTGGTTGCTTCCTTTTGTTTGACTAGGCCCTTTGTAAACTGTCTACAGAGGTGTGCCCACAGAGAAATACCTTACACTACAAAAGTAAATGATAAAGTAAATGATACAAAGTAAAAACCGGTTTATTTAAGCTGCTAATATTTGATACATTTCTCTTAGTTGTGAAGTTCCCTTGATGTCTTAATAGGGAAGTTTCAGAAAATAATAACATGCACCTAAAAAGGGAAACTACATTGGGGAGAAAGAGAATCAGCAAGTAGACATTTACTATTTGTTGACTGACTGAAAGACACCACTCGCAGTATTTGAACAACTCTACAAACTATGGCATCAAAACACCTCTCACTCACAGAAAATACATCTTAATGTTCACCAACTGTACCTTCTCTGTATTAAAGCTGCTCTAATCAATATTTTTATACTGACATTGTGGATGTGTAATGTGAAAGGTGTTACCAACCTCAGCTCTATGAAGCATTTTAGTGTCTTTTAAGCTCTTTTTTCATTTTAATTTTGGTTTTCCGGCTGGCATCTTAACTGTTTTGGTTTGGCTCTCACTGCTCGGATCATAATTTCCAGTGAAGCGCTGATAAACCGACTGTACGCTACCTGCTCAGCACCAAACAGCAGACAGAGTTAGCAACCAGCTGGTGAACTTAGTGGAGCACTGAACAGCCAGATGTTTCCCTCAGGAGTCTGTGGTGGGGACCAACACAGAGCATAGTGAATATATACTTAGCAGCAACTCCTAATGAATGCCTATGTTGCCCTGTGAATAATCAACATGTAAATAATCAACTGTTACATGCCATATAAACTTTTAAGATTTGTAAGGTGTATTATTCTTTTGAATAATTGTGCATGTCACTGAAGGAGCACAAAGTTGACCCCTTTCCTACAACAAGTCACAAAACTTCCCCTTGTTCAATACTGTCAGTTTCCTGTCTTTTAATGCAAACCGCAGAAATATATCTTGATGTTTTGTGGCAATGGTAACAACAAATGAAAACTAATGACTAACTCTGTTTTTCTTTTTGACCAGATCACCCTCCAGCTCTTCATCCGGCATTCTTCACTCTCTGACGCGCTACAGTCGTTACTTGGCCCTGTTGGACATGGACCAGAGGACGCTGCACTGCCCGTCGTACTCCGGCTCTCTCATCGGCAGACTGGCCGACCCTCACACTGGCATCTGCCGGGGTATCACCTATCTGCTGCACCTGGATAGCTGCCTGACTGCACTTGCCAACAAGGCTCTGCTGTACACATTTAATCCTTCTTTACAGCGTCCAAACACTGCTGGAGGGAGCAGTGGTAACGAAGACGGGGACTTCCTGTTCAGGAGAGGATTCTGCAGCAGTGAGGATGATTTGAGAGTGATGCATTTCCTGTCTGACCTCATCAAACAGCGCCACGCAGGACGTGGACCACCAGTTTTAAGATTCACCTACTGCTCATTGCACCAGCACAGAAATACATATGCAACAGAAAAACACCAGATGAACAAAATCTAAAAAATCTGGTCATGAAGATGGTCTTTTCTAATACTTACAACAAAATAAATTTCATTTCATTTTGACTGATACAAGGAAGTGGGTAAACTGCAACTGTGGACATATTAAGACCCATTAATCATGCTTAAATATTTTTATCTGCAGTGTAATATGTTAGTGTGTATGCATGATTTTTACTCCACGAACTGTACCTTAGGATTGCTGGATACAATGCACTAGTGCCTCACTGGCACCAAAGACTTTCACCTGATGGCAGCCGCTACAGCTCAATTACAAGACTTTTTGAAATATTTAAAATGAAGGCTTATTACTGAATCACATGTGAATTCTTTGCCATTTATGCTAGAGCCACGTATGAAAACCGATCTGTGATTATCCATCTGCCAGCGTGGTATTATTGTTTGTTGTTCAGGGGTTTTCAAAGTATGAGGCGGGCCTCCTTAGGGGGGCTCCAAACAGTTTCAGGGGAGACTCAGTGAATGGAAGTGAAACAATATAACATTACTTATTGAATTAGTAATCAAATGAAGATCACAGAATAGCCAACACGTGAGATTTCAGGGATACCGCAGTTTCTGGGAACTGTTTTCCTCCCATCAGACTCAGAAACGTATAAATGCCTTAGGACAGAACTATTTGGTGTTGTCGGAAGTTATGTCAAACAGCAATATTAGGCTATTTTGGCTCAAATGTTGAGTTTCTATGGGATCAAATAATATAATCATGATCCCATAGGCATCCCGGAATTGAGCGAAACTTACCATGTAAGTGCCCAAGTTTTGTCTGCAGTCTCAGACTTTGAAAACCTCCTGTTGTGGTTTGTTGATCCCGGTGGTTAACTAAACCCTTGACTGTAACTAGTCTGTCAGGTCTGACGCGCTCGCGCCGTTTAGCTTTTAACCAGTTTAGCTGCAGTTTCAGTGGGTTCAGACTGGTTCTCTCAGGATTTACACCAGCTGTAAACCAGGTTTAACATGATCGCTCTGTTAAAACAAGCACAGGTTCAGCTGAATTGCCAATTCCACTGTACGCCAGATCTACTTCCAATATCTCAGTGTTAGTCTACATTAAACTGTACTAGGACTTAATCTGACAAGTTGATTGACTGAGTGCTTTAGTTTAACCTCACCTGCCTACTTTACTAACAAACTGCAGGCCGTCAGCCAAGAGGCTACTGTTAACTGGAAAAGTGGGACATTTTTGGAAAATATGCTTATTCACTGTCTTGCTGAGAGTAAGGGACTCTCGCCAAATACTTTTTTAAGCACTGGAGAAGAAATTGTTTTTTATTTTGGTAATAGTTGTCTTTTGTATTCGTTTTATGTAGCCTGTTTATTTTATTTTCAAAATTCTAAATTTATCTCCCACATATATCTCAACCTCATTATATGCAGATACATTATCTGGATATTAAATGATCTGATCTTGCCTTTGTGTTGTTGCCCGACTCCCTTTACAAAAAAATCTTAGTTTTGTGAGTTGTTAATTTAGGGGAAACTTTATAAACTTTGTGAAATGCTGTCTACAACAAATTCTTAATTCTGTCCCCTCTTGTAAATTCAGCAAATGTAAGAGCTTAAATGAAGTTATTCCTTTCTTTCTCCCGATGTATGTACTCTGTGACTGGATGCATTAATATTACAGTTATTTCTAACTGTACATCATTCATTTCCCACCTTTAATTTTTCACACAGCTCTGTTGAATAACACGTCTTTTGGGCTGTCATGCCAGAGTAGACATATAATCAGTGATCAGTCTTTTTCAGCCTTCTTGCTTGCTATATTTTATGTGAGATTTGTTGTTGGTGGAGAATCCAGGACGTAACTGCTTCTTGTTGATGAGAAAGCAAATAAGCACATTTCCTAAAATGTCTAACTTTCTGTAGAAATTTGTCTGGAAAAAAGTATCCTGAATCTAGACTTTAGATGAACTACACATCACATTATGCTCAGTTTGTCTTGCATTCATGACACCTTACATGGTGGCAGATATAATTTTTATCCTGGATAGTCACTTGAGATGCCAGTTAAACCATGTGTAGACTGCAACTGCTGAACCTCAGTTCATACAGGTAAACAACTTATTGCACCAAGTGATTTTTTCCAGTTTAAAAACTTTGCTTCAACTCTAAACTGCAGCTGAGATAATAAGCGCATCAGCCTCCTGATTTTTTATAGTCCTTGGTTTTACACTGTATCTTTGTTTATGCAAATATGAGCCGAGTGTATATTTACTCTGAAAATAAAGTCATATATTTTACAATGGGATTCTAAATTATTTAATAATTCAGTGATCCTGAGCAACAAACTCTTTATTTTCCTTTTTTCCCCTGTCAATGTTCACATTTATTTACCAGCACATGATTTCGTTTAAAATACGTGAGATATCCAGAGGTATTGTCCATACAGTGATTAACATAAACACAGCTTAATTAAAATAAAACAAAAACCCACACAGTGCAGAAATAAACTTGTTTCCAGTTTAGACCATCAGCATACTAAGCAAACACTGATCAAGTCATTAAAGAATGTAGCAACATTAAGTGTCTCTACAATGTTATTGTGCTGTATAACAATGAGGATGTGTTTAAAGTCTCTTCATCCGTCTATTGACACCTGGTCTGTCCAGGTAAATTGACTTCTGTATATGTATGAACCGCTGTCCAACACACGTTCATCTGTCGCTCATCCAGTTCTTCACTGTAGACTACTGGACCCAGTCTAGGAGAGAGTTTGCCAGGAACATCAGCACGAAGTCAGGCCCAGCTACAACAATCAGCGTACAAAAATAAAAATGTAATTCATTAAGCTGTTGTTTAACAAGAGGCTTCATATTAAATGTTTCAGATGAATTAAGTAACACTTACAGTTTGGTTTTATGTGCAAATGGAGCTAACAATGCAAGAGAGGATCAGGGCTGAAGGAAAAAAAAATAAAAAAATTTTTTAAATGACACATCCACTCAGACTATTTCAAGCCATTTACTAGTACCAGCGCTGACATGAATTAACCAATTCATCAATTAGTTGAAATAATTATTCTCACATTTGTGATGCACTGATGGGATATGATGGATCAAATCAGCACAGAGACTGTACTTATTAAACAAATCAGGTTCAGGCCAGATGTGACCGACTTTAAATACAATATCTTAGTCGTTGTCTTTACAAAAGTGTGGCGTTCGAATAGGGTTTCACCATAGGCTGTATATAAAAAGGGTTTCACAGTATACCATTAGTATGAAAACTGACAGCTATACGGTATTGGAAAAAAGACATACTTCCATTTAAAAAATAAATAATAATAAAAGGTTTCAAGTTGTCAGTTTGTGAATTATAATGAAGTGTTAAGTGTTTGTTCTACCCCCCCCGCCAAAAAACCTTCTGTTTTCATTCCTTTAAGGTCATTGTAACTGATAATAACAAAACAACAATATGAAACCATGATATTTGAGATCAGTTACAGTGAAAATCTTATACTGTCCATAAACATCATTTAATTGTACGGTCTATGAACAATGTTGGTATATGTAAAACTCCAGAGTTCTGAAGGTTTCAGCTTTATTACCTAACACATAGAAGAATGATCGCAATCACTCCCATACAGGGAATACAGATATTAAATTGAAAATAAAAAAGGAATGGGATTAATGCTCCATATCACCCATCATCATTAAATTTGATTTTAGAATTGGTATCACTCGAGAGACAAAAAATAAATAAATCTGTGCTCATTCTGTGAAAAATGACTCGTGCACAACAGCGTTAAGGTACCCTGTGGAGGTTTCCACAGCTAATGCTGTGTGGAGTAATGCTTAGCATGTCAGACATTCCTCGGATTAAAGCTATTCCACTGATAGCTGGCTGGTTTTGGTAATGGGCCAAGAAATTGAGCAAACAACTAGCAAAAGGCAAGAAAGAGGACAACTGTTATTAGATGTAAACAATGCAAGTTTAGTGTTTTATGAGGACGGCAAAGTACTGGACACATTTGGAAGGCCTCAGGTGTGCTTTAGTGACAAATCTCCAAAAAAGGTACCTTCATTTAGACTTTGCATTAAAAAAAGTTCTCTCTCCCTCTCCCTCCCTCTCTCCCCCTCCAGAGGAAGGATCAGCCGATGAGAGTTGTGGGACTTACAGCTGACACTGCGACGGGGCCTTCACTTGGGAGGAGTACAGTTTAACTGCCACTGGACTGCCTACATTAGGAAAACAAGAGGGTTAAATCAACACCACCACATTCACACATCGTGACGGATCACCATATGTGACATAGAAACTTACAGTAGGTGCTGATCACCACCACATCAGGAGAGGTCATGGAAAACAAGGAAACAGATTACAGCCACGAACGTTTACAATCCAATACAAAAAAAAGGAAAAGAGAAACTCTAGTATGAACTTTTCAAGCTCAAATGGTTGTGGTGCTTTTGTTGCAGCAAGTTATGAATTAAATACAACTCACTGGTCCCAGGTCTCTGTTGAAGAAGGCAGAGAGGGTACAATGGCAAGAAGAAAGGGTAACAAAGAATCCTCATCTGACAAACACAGAAAAACAAAGACATTCTATGTTTAGTGGCGGTGTTGTACCTCAAGGCAGACAATTTCTGTTCCATCAGAGTCGTTTCATCTTCATTCACAGACACAGTGAAGAGATTTTGACCCCTAGTGGTACTGTAGAGAGACGTTTTGATGTGTCTTTATTTGTATCTCGTATTGTATGAACATGCACGAGGACGCACATGGACACCACGAGCGCAGAGCTGATGTTACACAAATCTCTGCTGACTACAGAGGGCAGCAAGTCAGTTGCAGTACGGGCAGATAAAAACATGACGACGATGATTACCACAAGCTTTGTAATAAATGCAGATTTTAAAACAAATAAAAAGGCTGTGCGAATAGTTTCATTATAAGAAATGTATTTAATAAGCTTATAGAAAGGTCTCAATATGCCAAGTGTTTGTAGGTGTTTTGAAGGGGCACAGCAGGAGCAAAGCAACACGCCTGCCGTCATCGAGAGGGGCGACTTATGAAGAGAATGGCACACACACTTTGAGACACACTCTCTGCTTGGACAGATTCATGTCAATTACATATTTGTTTGGTTTTCAGGCACTTCTGTATTAGTATATGTCAGATAGTTCATGTGAACGCTATTTACAAGAAGTAAGCTGAAACAATTATTTGATCGACAAAATTAATCTGTCAACTATTTTGATTATTAATCACTAAAGTTATTTAATAGAGCAAAAATACCAAGAATTCACCGGCTACAGGCCCTGTTCTAGTTCCTTATGTGAATACTGCTGGTTTTGTTTGTCTATATGAAGACATCACCTTGGACCCATGCAGACTGTGATGAACATTTTTAATAATTAATCGACTGATCAAGAACATAATTGGTAGATTAAATCGATGATTAATATAATGCGATGTAATAATGTGACATGAACAGGCCATTCAAAACAGAGCTTCATAGTAGGGATGTTCTGAATAAGTGGTTTTTGGCCATAATCCCAATTAGAGTCCTTTAAATATCTGCTGATACAGAGTTGGGTCCGATACACAGATTTGATTAAATATGTATCGGACACATTTAAACAACAACAACAACAACAACTGAAGTCTGCATAACCTGATACACCTTGAATTTAACAAGCAACTTGATAGATTAAGTTAATAGGCTTAAATTATGGATATGAATTAATTGGGAGAATGAGACACCTGACACAATCAGATAGAGAGATGCATCGTTGTTGGGTTCGTTGGAACTACAAAACACTCAGCGCTCTCTTGGTTGCACAGCGGCGTTACAAAACTGAAGGGTCTTCCCTCCTAAACAAGCTACTGAGAGTACCAGACAACTGTTGGATTCTGCTTATGTACTGAGGGTCACAGAACCGACAACGAGGTCATTAGAAGCATACTGAGGTAAAGGAGTAGTGGTATTGCATGTTGGTGCAGTTCCAACATGTTGCCACTGGAGGCCACTAAAGAATGCAAATAACATGTTAGGTCTAGTTTTGTTCCTGTTGCTGGATCTCATGCTGCCCACACACCTGTTGTGTTTTCCAGCTCCTGTACGATTTCAAGTAAGAAGGAGTTGAGGCGTTCTTTGCCGGAGGACAAACTCTCCCACAGCCATTCGAGAGCCCACTCATTACCCTGAGAGACAGAAATGTTATTAGATAAGACCTTTTAAGAGCCTCATTTCAGCTTCATGGCTCCTCCAGACATGTTCAAAAAGTTCAGTAAAATATTTCTTCTATCACGAGATGTCGTCATCATCATCACTATTGCTACAACAACCTCAGAAATATAGGAGGTGATAAGGAACATGGAAACAGTGATTTGGAGTAATTGTCTACAAACATGACATGAACAGGAGATTACCTTAAATGTATTGAGCACAGGGATGGCTGGACTCAGAGCAGCATTAAGGATTCTCAAACCTAAAGCCCCTGTTACCAACAGCAACATTGCTTGATCTGGGTACACCTGTGGACATATATTAACAGTTTATTTCCCTACTCACTTGTAACCTCTATGGGTTTTAGAGTACGCAATCATAACACACTCACCTCCTGAAAGAATCGTGGGATCTGTATGTTTAACCCAAGCTTGTCGAGCAGTATCGAATTCACAACATCCTTCGCTTCCTGCAGTCCATGAAAGACAGAAAATACATAATGAAAACACTGCCACTAAAAATGAAATTAGAGTATAGTAATAAGAGTTAGTAATCAAGAAATACATACTTGTAGAAACTGCGGGCTCGGTGCTGGAAGAGCGGTGAGTGACCCACAAGGTGTGTTGACGATAGTGAGTAATTGGGTCCAACACTCAGACTGGATCAGAAAGGTATCAGATGTACAGTCACACACTGGAACATGCTCAACAAGGCCAACTTTATTTATAGAGCACATATAACCATCTGTTAGGATTTTTGCTTTTAGATATTTCATTACAGAAAGTGTATGAAACCCATGACCAAAATAGTCACATGTTCTGTCCCTGTGTTACTTATGACTGGAATTATAGAGAATTTTTTGCTGGGGACGTCCTGGAACACCCACAAAGACCCCACTTGGAGAACAACTGACCTAAAACATTAAATAACTTGTGTTCTAGATGCCAGGATGGTACACAAGACACTTCACAAAAGTAGAAAGTTGCATCAAGTCTCAACACTAATTAGACTTATGACTATCAATGACTCACAATTTGATTTCTAAAAAGCAAAATGAACAGTAGACTCACATCATTGAAGACATCAGAGCAGCTTTTTTGAACACCGAGAGCATACCTCACCAGCGCAGTACGCGTCAGTGGCACAGCATCTAGAAAGGGGAGGAAGTTCCACTTTTCTTTTTTTTCTGTTATGAGTAAAAACCTATTATTTATCCAAGCCTGACCTTTAATTGGCTCCCAAACTGCATCAGGATAGCAGAGCTGTGCGGGTGTGTGACTGACAGTCAGCTTTGGCGCTGTTCCTGTGTTAAAGATGCGTAAATAAAAGAGGAAGAGACGTGGAGTGAAGCGGGAGGCGGGGGCGTTCACTAAGGGCAACAAACTGTGCAGAGCAGCCATCAAGTCCCCTTCCATGCACTTGAAGAATGGGATGAGGTCTTGTACCTGCTGGAGGCTACTGGAGAAACACATTAAATGCAGCAAGTCACTAACCTGATGACAGCAATCATGTCTAAATAATACATAACTATGTACGAGATTTTATTTTGAAAGGTTATAGTTGAAATGATTATTTTTTTAAACAAGGGCCTGAATATTCATGTGCTTTGTTTTGTATCTACAATCAAAGTCATTTTAAAATGTGTTTTAGCAGCACATATTCAAGTTTTGTAAAACTTTTTGAAAATTGGATTTGTTTATATACACAACATTTATTTGCTAAGTGAAAAGTCACTTCAAAGTTTGACTCATCTGAAAGAGAACAAAAGTCTCTTATTCAAATTAGCAGGTTTGCTGATAAATGTAATTTTTAGATCATTGATCTCAGCATGTTGAATGTTCAATACTTAATGAACGTTGTTTGGGGGAAAGATCAGACTACTACATTATAAAACAGGCGATAGTTGAGAAAACTTTAACCAGAATTAGAACAAGGAAACTTCATATTGTGAACACATTCAGTCTATAAACACATACTCTGGCTTTGGGAACTTTATTGATCTTAAATAACACTAACAATTTTAAAATCTCACTTCTCTCCACACTAGCATTTTCATACTCAGTACTGATTTGAAGCATTTGTGGTTACTTGACCCAAAAAAAACAAAAACAACTCACGGTCCGGAACCATAAGTCTGGACGACTCGCAGGTAGCGACACAATTCTCTGTACCTGCAGACAGTAAAAACACAGCCAGGCCTGGTTTAATTTGCAGTTGTAAAAGGTAAGTATGTGTGTGTCTGTAAGTGTGCATGTATATCCGTTTTGTACCTCTGCTGTCGCTGTAGTTCTTCTGTTCTCAATCGAACTACAGTAATGTGTTCAATCAGGACATCCTTCTTGCCTTTGTCTTTGCGGACACCCGACACGTTCTGCCCCTTCAGCACAGACACTAGAAGGACATCATCCCAAGGACGAACACACAGGCTGAAGCGCAAACACGCACATGAAGTTATAAAAAAAAAAAAATACACAAAAAGACTTTAATGTGGAACTTTGGGGATAATAAAAAAAAAAAAAAACAACCCACACACACATACCTGTCTCTCGTGCCCTTCAGGGCAGCGGGGGAAATGTATGTCTTGTAAAAATCCTGAAGTTTGTGGGTGAACTCTAGCGTAAAACCAGCTAACACCATCTGTGTCTGCAAGGACGTTATTACCCTGGACACACACACACACACACACACACACACACCCCTTAGTTATAGACAGGACACAAGATGGCTTCTGTTTCTGTGTGTGTTCCTGTGTACCTCTGCATTAATGCCACTTTAGCCTGCTCAACACTAGCCATGGGAGAGAGTAAGGAGCAGTTGCTGTAAAGAACAATATCAAATGAAGAACATTAATACACCAACTATTAAAAAAATAAAATAAAACTGAAGATAACCTTAAATCTAGAACAGGAATAACAACTCTGTGTGTGTGCGCGCGTGCATGTACCCCGAGATTTGAAAATGTTTAACAATCTCCTTAGCGGCTCCCAGTCTCATGATGGCAGCAGCTCTGCCGCCCTGTTTGTCCGCTTCGTCCAGGAACGATGACACAAACTTGTACACAGGTGTGTAACTGCAAAAACAGAACGTTTAAATCTAAAAATGTCACTTTTAATTTATTACAAATGTAAGTGCTGGGAATGTGGCACAATTTAAAAGTTGGTACTTGCCACTGTTCATGTTCCTTCCATTCCATCTCGTTACTTGGTGGTGTATTTTTAACCATAATCTATGGTAGGATTACTCTGCCAGTTCATCGCTTTGGTCCAAATTAAAATACACCGTATGGCCAAAAGTATGTGGACGTAACATTTTTCTACATGGCGAATCTCACAACAACTGGATGGGCATTTGGTAAAGATGTTAATGGATGAAGATGAATCGATGAAACAACTTTCACTCAGTGGTCAACTGATCATGTTTTTCAATGGCCTATGCCAATATTTAGAGGACAGTATAAAAATTTATATTTAACACCATCCAGTAATGGTTTTTGATTAGATAGACTTTCATTTAGAATTATATGTTGGCCTATGCTGATTATCTCAAAATGCAAGCTATCAGCTTTTCAATCCCTATTTCAGGTATTAAACAAACCATCCGATATGTAAATGGTATGAGATCTTCTGAACAGTTTTCTTTCAACATTATGGACAGCTCAGTTCCGTCACTCACTCGTAGACGAGGACTCGCTGGTTCGTTTGACTCGGACCGTCTTCCTGAGTAATCTTTCCCCTCAGGAAGGAAAAAAACTCTGTAGAGAGCCCTTGTCTGAAGCTGTGCAGCGTTGTCTCTAGACAAGAGGAACACCAACTCAGTGGCAGTGAAATGACATGTAATTAACAGTCTTGCAACAAGTGGCTCAGTGAGTACCTGCATGTCGGAGGTGATCATCTATTTCAGACAGAGTGAGGTTGAAACTGTTCAGTTCTCCCAACAGCTGGATGTTTCTGAGGTTGCTCCAGAACTCACTCCTCTTGTGGCTGTTGCAGTGACACACACTGCTCTTACACCACAGTGAACACTGTACACACACACAAAAAAACTAAGGCAAAGTTTTAAATTATCTTTATCTATCAACAAATGTGTTCTTTTTGTCCAGAGCACTGCTGCTGCTGAAGGTTTTTTGTTAAATTTAAGGTCACTCTGAATAAATCATCCAATAAATGAAGTTCAATCAGATGCATGTTCGCAGTTTCTTGTTAAAAATACAATTACAGAAAAACTAATAAAATAATACATGAGAAATGGCTCGGAAGCACAGGATAACTCTCGTGATGATAGAGACACTATTCTGTATTTTGCAACATGATTTATCAGATCTCTGTAACTGAAGGGACAAAGCCGCTTGTGCTTTATTGTAAAGGTGTTTCTGTTTTAATGTTATAACAGTGCTGCTTCAAGCCATTCAGTGACATTTCTCCTCTTAACTTTAAAGACGACCATCAACAAAAGCAATGTAAATGGCAAAATGCTTCCGTGTCCTATGGTGGCTTGAATTGATGGTGCACATTTTGAAGAGGTCAAACATTACGCATGAAAGCTGAACATTGTGTAGATTAGATGAGTTTTGATGCGTTTGTGCTGTGCACTACTCTCAACAGTGAGTCAGACTAAATCAACACATACTGTTGACGCCAGCTTGTCGCAGATGTAGCAGAAGCACTGATCACACATGAGTTGGTTACTGGCCACATGAGTGTCGACGACACAGTCTGTAGCCCTGAGCGGGACAGAAGAGAAGCAGTGTGATTATCTGTAACGGAGGGACAGCTTTGATTTGAGTGAGTGTGCAATTTACTCACGTGAAAGGATATATGGGACAGTCATAGCGAGCGTGAGGCAGCACCTCAGCACGGCGGGAGAAGGTAACAACCAGGTCTTCATCCAGTGCAGTGGGAGATAAAGCACAGTCTGAAACACAGAGGAAGACCAGCTGATGACTATAACAACCTACCTACATCACAAACAGGCTGGTGGTGAAGGGAAACTCAGTTGTCACCAATATTCTTCACGTCTTTGTCCTCCACATCCACGATGAGAACTGAGGGTTCACTGCAGGATATGTCATCTTCAAGGCATTCCTCAACATCATCATCATCACTGAGGATGATTATTTCTCCAGCACCCACCGTTGTACACATCACAAATGTCTAGCACAAGGGAAAGGGAAAAGGCAATGATCAACTCACATGTATAACATTACCTGGTTATTGAATGAGTGAGTCACACATCAAACTCTTCTTGTTCCTCACTGAGAGTTTACAGGCTTGGCTGGTTTGTTAGGATTTTGGGAGACCCGGGTTCAAGTCAACAACATTTACAGTTACATTTCATCTGTATGAGAAAACGGCTGCGTGATTCTGTAGCGTTGACGTTCCCACTAACAAAATACATGATTGTTTTCTTAGTTTTAACAAGCTAACGTTAGCTAGCGAAAGTTACTTTCCCCAAGGCAGGAAACAGAAAGTTAAAAACAGTTTGCAGAATGCACCCAAAGCGTTAAAGCTTCTCTTCTTTGCTGCAAAACAACAGTAACGTAAACCGATATAAATACGCTTAAATAACAGTTTTAGTTATGTCACAAACAGTTATCTTACCTGTTGTATCAAAATAAATAAGTTGATTTTGGCGCCCGGCGTTCTCACCGGACCGGATGTGACGTTTCTTCTTCTGTTTCTTCTTTGTCGGCTTTATTGCCGGTTGGTGTGTTACCGACAGCTACTGAACTACAGTGTGGCGACGTGGGATGAATACAGAAAGGCAAAAAAGATTCATGAATAAATCAATAATTAATAATTAAGTGGCTTTTTTAATACCATCTTCTTCCTTTTAATTTGCCCCTTTAATGACAACTACTGTGCTCGAGTGTGGAGCAGTGTTCGTTACCCCATATAAATAAATAAAAATATAAAATGAAATACTATTTATCCACCGAGTGTCCTTGAGTGACTGGAGTACTTTGGACCACTTGATAAATTTATAATCAAAATACTTGAGTATTTTTGATTGTAAAAAAATTTGATTGTACATATAACATGTTCCTCTATTTCACAATAATCAAATCATCCAGATGGATGCTTGCCTAACAAATACAAAGTTTTAATTGTTTAATTGTTCTCTATTATTATATTGCTGCCATCCTCTGTAGGTAAATGGTTATTTTCAACTTTTCAAACCGCAAATGAGCTCTTCAGTCCATGTCATTCTCCATCCATCCATCCATCCATCGTCAACCGCTTATCCTGCGTACAGGGTTGCGGGGTGCTGAGCCAATCATTGGGTGAAAGGTCATTGTTCATTCACAAAATGGTAGTATAATCGTGATTTTAAAATAAAACATAAGCTTAAATTTTATTTTAATTGCAATATACAGTCAATTACAATAACATTGATGTTTAGAGAAAACATGCTTTTGCAATAAATTAACTGACAAAAAGGTCCATGAGCTAATACTTTGAACCATAGTCCATCCAGAGTTACACAGCTGAATGCAAACAAACAAACAGAGGATCAAAGAAAGAAATCAGAAATGTTTTCAGGAGTGCTGTTACAGAGCAGCGCTGCTCATCTTGTTATTTTTACGAGAATTATATCTCCTTGCTGCTGCTCTCTGGTTTCTTTGGGTTTCTGTCAGACCATCTTCAGCTTCTGTTTTCAGCCCTGCAGTGTCCGTTCCCACCTGCTGCTCCGCCTGCTCGTCCTCAGCGCTCTGAGCAGGCATGTCTCTCAGCCACTGCTGGTAGTAACCACGGAACCCATCAATTTGGACCAGGTAGTTGTTTCTGGACTTGTACTAGGATTGATAGAAGGGAAGAAAGACGAGGGGCAAAATAAAGAGGGGACCAGGAGAAGAGGGATAACATGAAAAATAGGAATCAGTCAACCATTTAATCTGCAAATGAAGACGTAACCCTAAACACTGACCAGGCATCTGTTTATTTACAGAAAGTCTAGGGTTTGTGGGTCTATTAGGGAGAAAACACTGGGCTGAATGATGCCAAAAAGCTCTGCAGACTGTCAATTTTAGTGGAAAGACCTTACCACTGATATTTGACACATATGAAGAGATGCATGGAACCAATCAGCTCAGTTAAAGCCTAGCACAGACACACATCTAGACCTTTTAACTGTCATAGCAACAATACAGTTTTGGAAATGAGAAAAAGAGCTCTCATCAGCATCTGTTTACTATGTAACTCTGCTATAAAGAAAACAGCAGAGCCTTTAGTTTCTTTGGCTGTGATCAGCATCTATACCTCCCCATCCACACAGATATTCATCGAGGGCCATGCTCAGGCACTAGTAGGCTTACCTGGTCATAGTTGGGAGGATATTGTGAAGCAAACTCCAGCTGTCTGATGATGACCTCATTAGGCCACACTCCCATGCTGCTCATGCTTTTGAGCAATGTTTTAAGGTACACGTAATCCAGTCTTCGAGTTGCTCGGCCAATTAGAGCAGAGAACACCTGGACGTTGGGCTTAAGTCCCGCCTCCTGCGAAAAATATGTGTAAAGATGAAAGAAAGAACTATCAAGTTACAAAATACTGGTCTTCTGCTAGTTCTACTACTCCTAACATGATTACTGATGAAATTAGGAGTATTTCCTGACTGTCAAACGTTATTGTTCATCACTTCACTTTCATTTGATAAACTTTACATATCTTTTATATGTTTACATTAATATATCTAAAAGGATTTTCTGTCCTCAATAATACAAATACAAGGTTGAATTTAATATCTGGTCTGAGTTTAATGATGTGTGTTTCATTACCTCCATGTCCTTCAGCAGCTGCAGGCCGTCTTTCTGTTGCTCACAGCCCAATGCGAGGCTTCCGAAAGTCTGTACATCCATGTTTACATTACGCTGTCGCATCACACTCAACACAGCCTGGAAAGAGAAATAAGTGTCTTCAAAAATACGCACGCACTTAGAAGTGTTGCTTCACCCAAGTTACTAAAAAACAAACATTTTCTCACTAACATCCAGAGCCATATAATGGTGCAGATAAATGTTTACAGCATCAAAATAAAAGAAATCAACAAAAACATGTCTTTCAAAATTCCCTCGCTGAGAGAGACACATTGTCAACAGCCTCACAGGGACTATTTCTTCTATAGAAAATAATTCTAAGGAAAGCTGTTTGTAGAAAGTTTAGCAGATTAATAAGGCAAGGCAGGTTTATCTGTGTAGCACATTTCAACAACAAGGCCATTCAATGTGCTTTACATAAAGCATGAAAACTGCATAAGACAACATAAAAATACATTAAAATTCAATTCAAAAGACTTGGAATGAGGACACTGATTAGTAGTGGAGACCTGGCCACATTCAACCAACACTATCTGCGCAGCTAGCTAGCACTATCTGCTAGACACTACTAAAGTTAAGTGAGAGACAGAGTGTGTGCGTGTGCGTGTGTGTGTACCTTTGCCCCCTCCAGGTCACCAGCTCTGGCTGATCTGCGAATCACAGAGTTAAAGAATGCGACGTCGAGCTTCACTTTATGCTGCTTTGCGACCTTCAGCAGCATCTGCAGAGACTGATAGCTCGGCTCCATCGTGTCGGCCAGCAGGGTCAGAGTTCTGATGTCTGGAGTGAGTCTGTTAGCGGCCATCTTCTCCAGAAAACCTTTAGCTCCTCCGATGAGGGCGAGCCTATCTGATGCTCCATCCACAGTTCCGAGTGAGACCACACCACCCCTCTGACCCTCAAAAAGGTCCAGTATGTTAGGGGCTGAGGAATCACTGTAGTCGACAGGCAGCGAGACAGTCTGTCTGACTGGTACCAAATGGGTTGAGTCTTGTCTGCTGTAGGACTCCTCCTCACTGTGTCTGGTGTGCTGCTGACTGTCTCTTTGTGGATCAGGTTGGACAAACAACTGCCTCTCCAGAAGGTCAATGGCTATCACATCCTTGCATCCAGACTGTGGCTTTATATCTGACACATGTTCCCTTTCGTACTTCTCGTCAGGCCTCAGGAGCATGCCGGTGGCCAGGGCAGGGTCGCCAATCCCACAATCCCTAGCAGTTCGCAAGAGTAGGTTATAGTTCCTTGAGTCTGGAACAATCCCTGACCTCAGCAACTGGCGCCAAATCTGAAACAAATACCAAAGAGGTAAGACGCCTACTGACTGTGCCATAACAACAATATTCCAGGTTCTTTGTATGTTCACTGTGAGAGTTAGGTTCAATGTGTCTTGGTTGCCAGTGTACAAGATCAATTTTTATATAACTTTTTCTGCTATGCGAAAATTAAAAGAAGAAGTGGACTAATATCACGTTATGATCTAACACCACATCAACTAGAGCTAAACCAATAAATCTGCCAGTTTTAAGTCCTTTTTAAAAATCTCTGCTACATCATTATCGATTTTTAAAATTCCCGAATCCAGCATCATTCAGGCCGTACTAATAACCAGAGATTTCCGAATGTTTCTCTCACATTTCCAAAAATCTCAGTGGCCTTTACTCTCAAAAAATATTCCTAACCACTGTAGTTAAGTGCCTCTAACTCATGTATCTACCTGTAAAGCCAGTCTGAATCCTGTTTCTTTGTCCTTCAAACAGCCCATCAGCAGGTAGTGAAAGGTTTCGTGGGTTACTGCATGGCCGTTCTGCAGCATCTCCTACAAACATACAGAAACTCAAGTAGAAACACAAATCTAACACAATTCAGCTGGCCACCCTTTACACCCTTACAAATGTCGGCTGATGTCGTACCTTCAGCGTGTGAATACAGGCCTGAAGGTGGTTGGTGATGGCGTGTGTCTTGAGAAGGGCGTGGTATGTGATGGTGCTGAGGGGGTAGTTCTTGCGGCGGAGTTCTTGCTCCAACTTCAACGCTTGCTGGAGACCAGCCTGTTTGGATGGTGACTCAGCGCAGGCATTGAACAGCGCAGTGTAGGTAGCATCTGTAGCATCAAGACCTCGCTTCTTCATCTGTGAGACACACACACACACACACACACACACACACACACACGTAATTCACATTATTATAACATTATAACATCACCAACTGAAATGTGATATGTTTTTGAAGTTTCATCATTTTATGTCTATGCTGGGAAAAAAAAGGAAAAGGCTGAATTTGGAGCCAAAAACTACCAAGCTAAAGCTGCAACAATCACACAAAAACTAACATAACTTAAAACAACAGCTGAAACTATTAGTTAATTAATATGAATAAATAATAACTATAAAATATATCAATTCAGTGGTTGCCAACTACTTATGTAAAGAGGTAACTTTATCAGGTACACCTAGCTACAACTAATGCAGTCTAATACAACAGTCCTGCAAGTAGAGCTGCAACCAGTAGTCAATTTGTCGATCGAAAGACAATAAATTTTCAACTATTTTGATAATCGATTAATCGTTTCAGTCTTTTTTAAGTAAAAATGTCAAATTTTTGCTGGTTTCATCTTCTTAAATGTAAGGATTTGCTGCTATTCTTTGTCAGTTACGATAGTAAATGAAGAGTCTTTGGGTTTTGGACTGTTGGCAGGACAAGAGAAGCAATTTGAAGATGTCACTTTGGGCTCTGGAAAATTGTGATGAGCATTTTTCACAATATTTGACATTTTATAGACTAAATGATTAATCGTGGAAATAATCAGCAGATTAATTGATAATGAAAATAATCGTTAGTTGCAGCCCCACCTGCAACACACATGCCCTAAGTGAAAGTTATAATGGTCAGCTTTTTTGAAACAGTTTGTGGGGTGATGATTCAACTTTATGATCAGTTTAGAGGCAGCACTTTGTAACCTTATAACCTTGATAAAAATGTATGTTTTTCTGTAGTGCTGTTGTATTAGACTGTATTCGTTTTAGCTATGAACTAAATGTAAATCAACAGAAGTTAAAAAACACGTGCTGGTTATAGCTTGAGAATTTCTGAAATTTTCATACTTTTTTTCCAAATATTTATTACACATTAAAGTTTTACATCACTTTAAGATCTGAAACATCTTTTGACTTGTTCATTTAAATGCCAAGGAAACATATAGGCATGATAAAAGGTTTTTGTTTTTTTAAATATCCTTACATCATTGTAGAGTCTGAAGGCCTTCTTGAGTTGTCCAGCTCGACCACAGCCTCCTATGAGGACAGTGTAGTTGCACTCCTCCGGCTGCAGCCTCTCTCCCTGCAGCATGTCTCTGCTGAACATGTCCAAAGCCTCCTGCAGCTGTAAGAGGACAAATATGGTTTATACTCAAACGGAAGGGAGGGACGCAAGAAGACAAGACAGAACAGAATGGACTGACCTTATTCTCTTTTATCAGCTTCTTGCACTGCAAGAAGTACCAGTACGGTGTGTTTGTCCTCCCGGGCCTCCTGCGAAGTTTCACCGGGTCTTCCTCCTCATCGTCCGCCTCTCGGTACCGCAGATCCTGGATGTCTGGGCTGTTTTTCCTGAACGACCTCCTGGAGGACATGTCGGCGGAAAGGGAGCCGAAGTTTTCCAGGTCTGGTGCGTCGCTCTCGGCTGGAACTGAAGGGGAGTGCAGGGGGCCCGTACCCCCATGGGAAGCGGCTGACAGGTACAAACACCTGGAGGTTAGTCCATTTGGCAGCAGCCAGGCAGTCGGTGAGAGGAGCCTGTCTGACCGGTGTCGTGACAAATCCTGCACCCCTGTCAGATTCAGGCTCCTCGGTGAGTTCTTCACCGTTGAAAAGAAGGACAACTTAGCTACAGGGACCGAGACTTTCCTCCCGTTTCGCACGCACGAACAGGCGACAGACGTTAACATTTTTAGCGATTTTATCTAGCCAACTACAAGCTAATTAACATGAATTTCAACTCCCACTTGGCAACAACTCAGACGGCTTATCAAAATTAAATTGCTGGTTTGAGTGTCTTCTCTTAGCTTCTGGCATGTTGCGCACACCACGATGTTTCAATGACCGAAACAAGAAAAGACCTGAGTAATAGATATCGAACAATGCAATTAAAGCAGTCTGTCTGGAGCATTGGTCTCTTAAAGATATAAAGATAAACAGCAACTTAGTTTTAACATGTAACTGTAATAATAAAATCTTTAAAAAGCTTAATTTACTCTGGATAGGATTGTCCACTCCGATCGACTACATCGGTACATACATTAGCATGCCTGTGCCGTTGCCAAAGACGTCACCTCCCTTTCTGCATCTCTTCCTGATGTCAAATGAGGTGAAGACAGAATAAATTGGAGTATTTAAATAGACTGTTATTGTTAACTTCAATAGTAATATTATGTAATAGAGTGAATTCGAGTAATCTGGGACGTTTTTTCTTGCAATTTCGACTTCTGCGACTTATTCCACTATCTAACTAACACAATAGGTTAAAAAAAAAAAAAGTAGGTTTCCAGAGAAAACATGCCACACTTATTAGTGTTCTTTGTGCCAAAGAAAAAGAAGAGAAAAAAATGTGATATTCTGGGACACTTGGTTTAGCCTTTAAAAAAAGCCTAAATCACCATTATTTATTCATCAACAGAAAGCTGAATAAGAAAATGAAGCTTTCAGAGAAAGGTCATTAATTCATATAAACATATAAAACTTCATATTTATTCAGAAGAATTAAAATAAAGACAATATCAGGAAAATACTTGGATCAACCATGTTAATTAATTTAAATTATTTTCAAACAAATTCTCCATTCAGTTAACATTGGGGAAGTCCTTGCAGGTGAGAGACCCATCATCAGTCATTATCGTGAGTCCCTATTTGAGACGATGTTTATATATATATAAAAATTGGAGACTTTCCAGTTTCTGTTGGTGAGTGTTTTAAGTGGATGTGGAGGAGATCCTGTCCACCTTACATGGTAAGATGGTGGGCCATCTTTCATTAGCTAGCTACTGTGAACTTATGCTAACTTTATAGCCTCCAGTAGCCCACATTAAAACCCATTGTTCATTATGGCATATATTAGCATAAAATTAGAGTTTGGTTGAAAATATATTAATGGTCCTCCCCTAAGTTTTAATGAGATCTTCACCCTGGCTTGTCCACCAGCATTTTGCTTTGAACCTTGAATAACTATGTATGTATACATTTCCTCCATTTGAAGAACTTAAATGACTGTCTCAGTTTACCCAAAGCATGCTGTCCCATATTCTCAATCATATTTGATAAAGTGGGACTCCTACAAATTGTTTTAGAAAAATATCAAACTAAATCACATTTTCAACACTGCAATGTATTGTTAGCTGCTTGACTAGCTCACAAACATAATTTGATAACAATTAGGAACATTACTAATTGATTACATATTTATATCCTTATCATTAATCTAGTCACAATCCTGTATCATTGGCTTTGTCATGCACTTTCATGGGGAGCTTCCTGATTGACACTTGCCCTGTCCCTTTGTGTGACATCGACCCCATGGAATCATGTAATATCACTCAGATGACATCCATCCTAAACCTATAATAAAAGTCCTTTTGACTAGATTTGTTTAGAACGGGAATTAAACACACATTAACAAGTCCGTGTCCCACATTACTCTCATTGTTGATTTGCATGCAATAGATGTGCATTCACAAAGTCAGTTCCAGATTCTGAAAATTAATTTTGCCAACTTCGATTGTACGTTTAAAAGCCATTATTCATCACATTCACCCCTTTCACGCACTGATGGAGAGAGGCTAAGGTGCCTCTGCCATCAGACACACATTCATACACTTTCACACAATTTGGGGTTCAGCGTCTTATCCAAGGATACCTTTACTGGGGGAACCGGGGATGATAGCAACAATAAATACAGTTTATCCTTTGTATTTATGGTATCAGACTTTAATGGTTATTTCAGTGTACAGATTATATTTTACTAACAATCTACTACATAACATGAGTTGAGGAAGCACCTGCTCACATGGCAGAGAATTATCAGAAACCTGGATACCAGGTTCTCCCTTGCTAGAGTATCCCGGTTTCTATTGAATTACTCTAAATAGCATATTCAGGTTTCTTCAAACCGGGATAAGGGTTTATTCATGGTCCTGATACCAAGATATGGTGTTCACACGAGTATAAAGTACACATTAAAACATGCCATACATCTGGCTTTTCATACTGGAATACATCAACATGAAACTGAACAATAAATGTTTACCTTTCATGAGTATATGTAATAAAAAATACTTCAATATTAAAAAGAAATGATCACAACGATAATCTATATATTTATATTATATAAAAATAATTTCATGCAGAGTTAGGTGAGAAGATTGATGGTGGAAATGGTGTATTTCCACAAAATATGCTGGGTAAAGTCACCAACAGCAGATCACTGGTGTGTATCGGTTTTGACATTTAAAAAAATGACATAAATAGACAAAGACAAGAAGAATAGACAAGAATTAAAAATGATGCATATGGAGTTTATTACAACATCACTGATTCAGGGCCTCTGTACAAAGATTCTTAACAAATACAATCCCATAATTTCTCATTTTGGCACTTATTCTTAAAGTAGCTGAGTGGTGTAGTGACATGAATTATTTCTGACTGAGTAGCCCCAGTCGAGGCCCAACTGGCAGCAAATGTGAAATGTCCTGGAACGATAAAAGAAATGTCCTTACCAGTGTCAAAAGCAAATTTCCCTTAAAGACCACCATTACTCTGTCACGTATATGTAAACAAGCATGGTTGATGTATTGTTGTAGAGCAGCCTGAAACAGTTGTTGATGTGATATACCACACAATCTACCACCTCACTATGCAGATGATCAGTCAGTCTTCCATTTGTGAATTTTATTTCCTGGGAGGAAAAAAACAAACAACCATAACTGTTGAGCACCAATCACACGGAACCTTTCTGGTGAGGTCACAATTGTGATAAATGTGGTGGTTGGGCCACATGGCTCTGGAACAAAGTTATCCGATCCAGCAGTGTTAGTGGGATGTCCCTGATGACCGAAGGCAGATCTTCATGCTGTAATGGATAGATGACCACACTCAGGGCCGAGCGCTCAAGTGAAAATCTAACAGGGAGAAAACACAAGGAAAGATGAGATTTCACTTGGCATTTAATGTTTGATGTACAGCATGTCCTCACACAAAAGTACTGACCTGTCCATCAGAACTTTCTGCAGCGTGCGACAAGCCACTAATGTGCCGCCCATGAACATGTGGCACATGATGACATGGCAGCATCGCTCCATGAAGGTTTCTATGGCCGATGGGTCAAAGGTACCACTGCGTGAGATAAGGCAGAGACGTTGCAGACGAGTGCAACAGGACAGAGCCTCAAAGAATGATGCGTTGGCATTCAGGTAGGGCTGCTCTAACCTAAACACACAGACACACAGTGTTCAGTAAATAAAAACAAGCTGAGCAAAGACCTGAACTCTGTCCATGACATTTTACTAGCTAGCTTACACCAACTGGTGGACTGTCCTATAATTTGTTACAAATGTAAAAATGCACATTTCATGAAAATACAATATCAGTCTGCAAGGTAAATCTGAATGTATGGTTGCCGGTTAAAGGATTCCCATAATTACGAGGGGAAAAAAAATACAATTTGCTTATCATAAAGTTAACAATTCATAAAAAGCAAAAAAATTAACTGCATCACTTTGCATCTAAAAGAGATTTATAACAAACACAAAACTGCTGAGAGGTAATTGTTGGGTTCTTCATTTAATTACAGTCAGCCAAGCATTTAATGGTTGTGAATCTGTACTATCTGTCTGATGTTTACGGTTCAGTATTACAGTAAATGAAGGGTGCACAAAGGCCTCTTCTAACCTGAGTTCCTGTAGCTGTGTGCACTGTTTAAGTGTGTCCAGCAAGGCAGGGGTGTAGTTCATGGTTTTTAGAGATCCCATGTTGGCAAGGGACAATACCTGTAGGTCTTTGCATCGCCTGGTCAACTGTACCAGCCCTGTCCCCCTAAGGACCCCGGGAAGGCCAGCCAGAGTCAGACGACATAATCGAGGCAAAGCCTCAAGCGCCGCTAAGTGTGCATCACCAACCCCTCGTGCCCACGCACACATGCCACGAGGCTCCACGCTGGCACGAGCGCATGGCTCAAGCCGAGGCAGCGCAGATACAAAACCTGGACCAATGATCTCCAAGGTCTCTAAAACAGGACAGCCAGCTAAGAGCTGAGTGAGCCCTGAGGTGCTGTCTCCTGACAGAGAGGACTCTGAATCAGGCTTGTAATTCTGGAGCCCCACACGTGGATTCTTTTTTAACCCCAGGAACAACGGAGAGGGAGACATGTTGTTTGTAGAGATCTGATGGGCGTTTAAGCCATCTGACAGGGCGCAGGCAGGCAGAGTGAGAGCACGCAGGTGTCTGAATTTAGCCAAGCTGGCACACAGGTGTGTTTCTCCCCCTAGCGCAGGAGAGTTTTCATGATGATAGTGTGTGTGCATCAGGTTCAGGTGTTTAATGTTGGAACAGCCAACTGCCAATCGGCTCATTGTCCCAGGAACCAACTGATCTTCCGCACTCCTACACTCTGAGTAAAGGACCTGGTTGATCCCGCTGAGGTTCAGGCTGATCAGCTGTGTTGCATCTCTGACTCCTCCATCCAGCAACGACTGGAACACCTGTGGCCACAACGCCGGGCAGCGGCTAAAGCTGAGGTGCTTTGGACTGTTTCCCTCCAGGGCTCGCTTTAGGGACAAGGAATCCAGCCAGGACCGAGGGAGTTGCAGGGCTTCCAGTTCACCTCGTTGACCCAAACTCTGGGCAAGTGAGGGAGCAGCTGGCCAGTGAGCAGGGTTTGGGCCGGGAATCGACACAAGGAAAACTCTCAGACGCTTTGGAACATGAACGCTGAACACTGCCAGGTAGAGCAGGAGCAAGGTCTGGTTTACCTTCAGACATCAACAAACAGATACACTAATTACAAACTGAACAGTACTACAGTGTATATTGCAGATATATGGGAACATATTACATGTACACGCACACTAACCAACTCACCTCTCCCGGAGCCAGCCTGGCAGTGAACTCCTCCAGCTGTTGGTAATGTGGCACACTGCTCTGACCCACCATTAACTGACAGCAAACGCCTACACCCTCTCTGGTCACATCTGGGATGTCAAACTGCAGCATAAGCCTGAGGTACGTGTACAAGCACAGAATGACACATTCAACACTATAGCAGTAAAAAACATACTCTGTCCTTTACAACAAGAATGTGAGTGATTAATCTAAGATGGAAAGTGCCATCAGTGTTGTGTTGCTAAACTCTACCAGTGGACCAAATGCATTAAGATTTCTTGGTTTGATATCATCACCGGTCAAACAGCAAAACTAGTTTTTAAGTTCATCATGTGTCGAAAAGAGCCCAAATTTGCTTCTTCGTGCATTTCTTCTATAAATAATAATGTCATTTTAAGTGAAAAGTAAATGCAGATTCACATTTCTGAAATAGTATTTTGCGTCCTTGACAGTTTCAGCGTTGTGCATAATAACCAATTTACAGAATAAACCAAGATTTGATTGTGATACAATGCACAAGCAGATGAAACATTTGCACTTTAAAAATTTTTGCCATTCTAGCTGTATGGCACTAGCTATAGCTATGTCAATTAGTCCACCACTTTGGTTGAGTTTTGTAGTGTGAGTGAAATGTCCCCACAGCAACTGGACAGATTGCCATGACATCCCTTCATGTTCCCCACATGAATTGTAATCACTTTGGTGAATCCTTAATTTTTCATTTAGCAACATCATCGGGTCAGAACTGTAATTCATAAAATACTGTTTTATTACCAAATAACATGCCAAACTAATGACATTCCCATCAGCCTCAGCTGTACTTTGTGCTTACTGCTAATCAGCAATGCTAATATCCTAAACTGAGATGTGCTAAGTGTTTACCTCCCGGCACCACTATGGCTAAGTCTTAGTTGTGTTGTGGATCCTACATTGTTCAGCTCTATTCTAAGAATTTTAAATCTTTATGGACTCTACATGGTGCAAAATGCTACCATTGGTATCCACATAATCCCATAAACACGGATAAAAGTAAAAACAGTGCACAGTGTGCCAAATAGGAAGTGATGATGGACACAGGTCTCGTGGGAAATCTCAGTAATCCGACAGATTCTTACTTGCGGAGTTGGGCGCAACATGGCACCACACCGTAACTCGGTGTCAACAACGTCTGCCTGAGCTCCGACAGACGGCTCAGTGAATCTACCGCCTCTGAACTGAGCTGAGCAGAGTTAAAGCCTGGTGTCACATCAAAAGCAAGTGATCTGAGTAGAGAGAGGGAGGAGAGGAGACGGGAGAGACGAAGGGAAGTGATGCGACAGCCGGTGACATCGAGGTGCGTCACTCCTCTGCAGCGAGCGAGAAGCTCCATTGTAGAGCCAGACAGCCAGTAGCAACCATTCAGGCTGAGAGACTGCACGTGATTGGCTAGCTGCTTCAATATGTGCCGAACCAAGAGATCATCAGCCTGGGGGAAAAAAGAAAACATTTTATTAAATGTTAAAGGGTCTGTTAAAATGCAACAGGTGTTCCACTGTTCAAGAAATGGTTTTAAAATATACAGAAAGTTCCACCAAATGCATGAAATGAGATCTTCACAAACAATCTTGAAGCATGGCTCATCAGTTGAAATGACGATAAAATGTTTTTTTAAATAGCTTTACCAGATACTCCTCTGACAGGCTGACGTTTGAGAGCAGGGTCTTATCATGGCACAGTGTGTGTAACTTGTGGCAGACGTTTGCCACATTCATGACCAGGTCACAAACTGGAACATGGCGGAGAATACACAGCAGGATCTCATCGGACAAATCGGACATTCCCACGGAGGTAGAAGACATTGTGTCCTCATCGCATACAGCCTGAGAGAGACCGGAAACAGTGTTGTGGTTATTAAGTAAACCTTGAGAAAGAATTACTAAGATGGCTAAGATGCTACAAATCTTTTCTTAAAGGTTCAGTGTGTGATATTTCTGAGTATCTATCGACAGAATTGCAATATAAGATCCATAACTTTGATTTCAGTGGTGTATAAAGACCTTACTAAATAAACCATTATGTTTTTATTACCTTAGAATGAGTCATTTATATCTACATAACCAGGGGCACCCCCTTCCATGGACGTCGTCACGTTGCATCATCATGTTTTTACAGTAGCTGAAAACAGACAAACAGCGCTACAGAGCGCATTTCGTCACTACGTTCTTCTTGTTCTACTTCTGGTAGAATTCAGGCAGTGTAGACACTCATCACTATGTTGAATACGTACACTAGAAGAAGAAGAAGTAGTAATAATATACAGCAGGGGTCGGCAAATAAATTTTGCATCGGAGCAATATTTTCCACCATTATATGGTGGATGAGAATATAAGCCATAATATTGACTTACATTGACATGTTGTTCTGTTAGCTCAGTTGCTAAGGTGCAGGACACGCAACCCAAGGGTTGAATGTTTGATCCCACCTTGGGACAATTTGTTTTTCTGCATTCTGCAGCGAATGTTCCTCACATCACGGCATGTGCTACACTGTTGCTTTTGCAATTTCCCAGTATCTCCAGGCAGAGGACATTTAGGGGAATCACATTTCCTGATGACTCTTTCAGAGGTGTAAGTAAAAGCTCAGTTCAACTCCAAATACAGCATTGTAGTAAACAAGCTTCTCGTGCTTTTATTTTGTAGACAAAGCCACTAAAGAGAAAGTGATCATGTGAGTAACTGTTGCTGCCATGAGATCTATTTCAGCACCACTATCAAAGTATTTATTTATTTATATTTTTTGCTGCTATCAAAGCACCATAATCTGGCCACGGGCCAGACATTATTGTTAGCAGGCTGTTTTGGCGATGGTCCATAATCACAGAGAGAATTAATGTGTTTCCCTTGTCATTGTTTATATAAACTTTATCTAATGTCTTGTTTATAATAGACTGTGGTGAAGAAACAGTGACAATGTTTCACACTCTTGGCTTACATTTTCCATGTTATCTGTCAGTTGCCACGTCACAATAACTTATGGTTTTACTGAATAATTAAGTAAATATAATTTCTTTACTGGCTACTCTGCTGTCTCAGAAGAGACACCTTTTATGCTCCGTCAGCCACCATAGTTGTCCTACGCTCTTTGAAAGGGTACGGGGCAGACGTAGACTGGAGAGATGGTTGCAATTCACAACCCTCACCACTAGATGCCACTAAATCTTACACACTGAACTTTTAATGTCTTGTAGCAATTCCTATTCTTGGTACTTTGTTTTTGAGGTCCAACACAGAGAAATCGCGAGACGATATAAATTTGTGCAACGTCAGAGATTTTGCTCTTGTTTTAAAGCTGCAGAAGGTAATTATTATTATTATTATTTTGTTATATAAAACTGTCACAATATCCTGACAGTGAGGCAGTTTCTATGGTTCCTCCTACTGCTGCGAATGCCATTTGCAAGAATCCACCGCTCCCTGGACAAAACAACCAATCAGAGCCAGGAGTAGTCTCTAACGCAGTGTCAATCACTGCTCGTGCACAAGCTGTGCTGTCCCACTCCTTGTGTGTGCTCTACCTCAGTCATGCTCAAAATCTTCAGCTAGCAGCTTCGGAAGTTTTTGCAAACACAATGGCTAAGAAGCAATCACCAGCAATGAAAGGACTGCCCATCTCTCTTTTGCCAACAACAGCATACTGTACAAAAAACCGGGGTCTTGGCAAGGCTCTCACTGGAGAGAGAGTCCTATGCGGGCTGAGGCTTCATAGGCCAAACAGCTCCTGATCGTGGGTTTGGCGGTCAGGTTTAGCAGAATGATACAAGCAGTGGAGAGATTCTGAAGGTTTTGTATTTTACCAACTGCAGCTTTAATGTCTCTGGTATTTGGCCATTGTATGAAATGCTACACTTTATCGAACAGCAGGACTTCTATATGGCAATACTAGGTTCATACATCATTTTTGCATCAATGTTAGGTATTTGCTGAAATCAAAATCAGACATTCCTTTCTGGTTATTTTATCCATACACATTTTTCTCAATTGACCAATACCTTGATAGATGGTTTAAGCCATAAAGCTCACTCTTATGTTACAGTTTAAGTATTAATAAGTGGAACATATATTAATATAAGACAATACTTGGTGATAAAATTACTGCGTTACATTATCTGATTAGAAAGTAAAAATAGGAATGTTTCAAGGACTTTTATATCGTGATACACCTCTCAATGTACAAATGTGTATAGACATATTAATATCAGTATTACCGCAAGACACAGTATTACTGTATCTGTCTGCCAGCATGTCCACTCATTTACAAATTAGTATTTTTGTTCATTAGTAGGTTAATTTGGGCATAACGTTTTAAACAAAGAGACACAAAAACGCACGCCTTTCCACCACACTATCTATACGAATTAACCAAACTTGGTTGAAAAAGTTAACTGAAATGTGGGTGAAGCCTGGTCTAACATTAAACTAACTTATCGTTGTCATTAGCTAATTAGGTTAACGTGCGGTAACGTTGGTTCTTCTGGTGTGCGTCGCCGTTAACATCCATTACTGTTGTCCATTACTTGTCGCTGTTTGTCGGTTAACCCACCTGTACAATCCGGCGATCCATGTCCTCTGAAATCGCTCTCACGGTCCCACTCATGATCAGCAGGATTTCAGATGTTCATCCAGCCAGCCAGCACTTCATGTTTCGACGAACCGGCTTTACACTGAACCACAGGCGGTCTGCACATCCAGCCGTTGACAGGGCGGATTACGCTTGTTGCTGCACAATGACGGAAGTCTGTCAGTGACGGACACACTTCCGGTCCAGGTCCAATCAGATTTTTTTCTAATGCGTTTATGAAATTTCTCATTTCTCAAAAAACTTCAAAAAGTGCAGAGCACAAAAAGAATGACAGGAAATTCTAGTAGCCTACTGTATCATATACATTTATTGTATTTACGGTTTTCTTATTGCGGCACGATTTATGGTTTGCATCAGTGGTGGAAGAAATATTCAGATCTTCTAAGTAGCAATGCGTCATGGAAAAATTACTCCACTTCAAGTAAAAGTCTTATATAGTATTCAGCAGCAAAATGTATGAAAAGTATCAAAAGTAAAAGTAGCAACTTATTAGGCATGACCCCTGTCAATGTGACATTATATTAGTCGATAATTATTACCTGTGCATACTGTGTAAGCGGCATTTTATGTTTTCAACTACTTTTTCGGTAGTTTAATCTATAATTAATCGATTATATATCACACTTGATAAACTGATCATATTTATTTTATGCAAATTAATTTTCAGATAAATGTAGTGGAGCTGAAAGTACAATATTTGCCTCTGAAATGTAGGGGAGTGCGCGCCTGCTATATGCGATCTTGTGCCGAGTTCTGCATACCTGCAATCTGCAGACCTCGCGCTTCCTCGCCGGTCTATTACAAATATTTTTTTTATTACGATTTATTAAAAGCTTCTTTCTCTTCACATTTTTATTTACAGCATTATATGTTGATGTTTATATCATAAATAGGCTGTGTATTAACATATTGGGAGAAAACCCAATATGTAATGCTGATTAATACTTATATTCCAATACATTTTCGAGGCAAATATTGTACTGTTTACTCCCCTACATTTATTTTATAACTTTAGCTACTTTGTAGATTCAGATTAGTAATACAAAATATACTCAATGAATAAATGATGATGCTGTATTATTATAGGTTAAGATAAGGTAAAAGTGAAATGATCTCCAGGGGGCAAATTCACAAACTACCCAGCAGTATATTAAAGCAACAATTAGCCTATTATAATCCAGTACTATAAAATACACTATTTTGAAGAGTCTTTTTACATCATCAGTACTTGTGTACTTCTACATTGTGAGTTTGCAACTTTAACACGAGTGAAAGATTTGAGTTCTTCCACCACTGCATGACACACAATACAAATTTCTCAATCTACTGCTCCAGCAGAATCCAGTACAGTATACATCATACAGTAAATGACACTAAAACACCCACTGTAAGTACAGATTATACAGTACATTATATATTTAGTACATGTTACTGTTTTGTAACATACATATGTACATATCATTGTCAAATTAATCCAAGCATGCTGCATTTACTTTATATAGACATGCATACATAGTATGCGTATGTATACTTAGCCATTAAAGATGATTCTGATATAATGGGAAATCAATGTTCCAACAAATCATATCAGAATTAAAGTTAAAATGTGTCTGTCAAATTAACAATACTTATGACTCAAACCATGAAATGTTTTGAGTTTTAGTATTTTCAATCTTCCAACCATATATGGCTCATTTCTACAAAGTTGTTGATACTTATATAAGTATATATATATCTCAAACTAATAATTCTCCTGTAACTGTAGTTGTCCACATGATGGCACTATAACGAAATGCATCTCTGTTCTCATGATCCATGTCTGACAATAATACCAGGTCCTTGAAACTGAAGCAGCTAAATCCAGCCATCATTAATTTAAGTACACCTGTGCTTTTTCTATGATATGTCCAAATGTAATCTTCAGAGTGTAAAGTAACATATGGCGAACCTTCTTTACCAAAGATTGAAGTATGTGGTATAAATCCTGTAATGATTAAAATGTGTTTCCTTTAATATTTGCTGAATAAAACAAAAAGACTGGAATCTCAGACATGTGCGCTTTATTGGGTTGTTGTGTACACCAGTGGCTCGAAGCCCTATGCACAAACCTTCATACACCCTCATACAAGGTAGAAGCTTTGTCTTTTGCATAATGACAAAAACAAACTGGACCAAGTATCATTTAAGGCTGAAAGTACAAAAACAAAACAAGTTTCAGATTACATAATTTACATATTAAGCAAAACTACAGATCTGTTGGGCAGTGGGCCCAACAGAGAATAAACCTTCATAGAGGCAAATAAGGTGGTGAACAAACACATCTGGAATGACCTACACAAACACGACAATGGACATCATGTTCCTCACACATTCACACCGCCTGGGACGCTCCGTACTTCCTGTAGAGTTTCTCCCCATCAGGGCGCATGGTGCCATAGCCATAGTGATGAGGGAAAATGGGAAGAGGTGTTGTGGGCTCAGCATACACCAGTGTGTTGGTGTAGGCATGTATGCAGAGCCAGTCGTTTGGGTTTGTAGCAGTGTGTGTTTTGGGGGAGGGGACTGTCTGTTTAGAAGCACTTCCTGTGGACGATGCTGGGGCCGGACTCATCGTACTCCTGCTTGCTGATCCACATCTGCTGGAAGGTGGACAGGGAAGCCAGGATGGAGCCTCCAATCCATACAGAGTACTTCCTCTCAGGGGGAGCTATGATCTGCAGGGAGAAAAAAAAAAAAAAAAAGAATAAGATAAGGTATTGTAATACAAAGTCAAACCACATCTGTTGGCGAACATACAAAGCAATAGAGACTGAATACTGCATTAACCATGTTTGTCCACTGAGTGGCAGTAGAGGTAAAGAGCTTTCTGGAACATTTTCTGCATTAATGCTTCAGGGAGGATGAGAGTCTGAGTAATGAGGACAAGATTTACCTTGATCTTCATGGTAGTGGGTGCCAGGGCAGTGATTTCCTTCTGCATGCGGTCAGCGATTCCAGGGTACATGGTGGTACCTCCAGACAGCACAGTGTTGGCGTACAGGTCCTTACGGATGTCCACGTCACACTTCATGATGCTGTTGAAGGTGGTTTCATGGATACCGCAAGACTCCATACCTGTTAAACAAAAGAGGGTGTAGAGTAAAACAGAAAGTTATTGGTTTTGTGATCCGTATGCTTTAATCAAATATAAAACCAGTCTCATCTTTGCTCCTACAACCACTATGCCCCCCAGCAATTTAACTCACTATGTATTTCTTTCCCCTGACTTACCGAGGAAAGAGGGCTGGAAGAGGGCCTCGGGGCAACGGAACCTCTCATTTCCGATCGTGATGACCTGTCCGTCAGGCAGCTCGTAGCTCTTCTCCAGGGATGAAGAGGAAGCAGCAGTGCCCATTTCCTGCTCGAAGTCCAGTGCAACGTAGCACAGTTTCTCCTTAATGTCACGTACGATTTCACGCTCAGCTGTAAGACAAGAAAATACATTTTTATAGTCATTTCAGTTTTTCCCCTACCTAGCTTTAAATAGGTGCTCGTATTGGAGTCTGTGCTTGTGTGCTAACCTGTGGTGGTGAAGCTGTAACCCCTCTCAGTCAGGATCTTCATGAGGTAGTCTGTGAGGTCCCTTCCAGCCAGGTCCAACCTGAGGATGGCGTGGGGCAGGGCGTAGCCTTCATAGATGGGCACTGTGTGGGTCACACCATCACCAGAGTCCATGACAATACCAGTGGTACGACCGGAGGCGTACAGGGACAGCACAGCCTGGATGGCCACATACATGGCAGGGGTGTTGAAGGTCTCAAACATGATCTGGAGGAGAGAAGAGACGAGAGATGAGTCACTGAATCAGTGAGTCAACTAAACCTGAAGTAAGCTAGTATGGGTTAGTACAGTCAGATCAAGAAAAGCACAGCACACTGAGCTGTTTCATTTTGAGTACAAACACCACACTAAAAACATTAAAACCAGTCATTGCAATAACCTGTACTTTAGTCATGTTGACCAAGAGGAGTGCAGCAACCTGCTCTACAGTCATCTGTTGCATCATGCGGTCAGTGTAGTTAGAGGTTTCTCATCTACTTAGCAATTCTAACAGGAGCCTAATTTGAATAAAGGCGTGAACATGCTGCAACAAGTCATTCCTGGTGCATCACAGTATAGAGAGATAGAAACCTGAAGCATCCGCAGAGATGAAAAAAAAAAGTCAGCACAGGAAAGAGGAAACCTGGAGATTGAAGGAGCAGGAGGAAACCAGACAGATTGAGTGGAAGAAGAAATGCCTTAGCTGCAACACATTTTCCTGTCGCCCGGCCCTGCAGGTGAGCCGAGCAGGTTTCCTGATTGATAGGATTTGTCAGCCCTTGTTACCTGGGTCATCTTTTCCCTGTTGGCCTTGGGGTTCAGGGGGGCCTCAGTGAGCAGGACTGGGTGCTCCTCGGGGGCAACCCTCAGCTCGTTGTAGAAGGTGTGATGCCAGATCTTCTCCATGTCGTCCCAGTTGGTGACGATGCCGTGCTCAATGGGGTACTTCAGGGTCAGGATTCCCCTTTTGCTCTGTGCCTCATCACCAACATAGCTGTCTTTCTGGCCCATACCAACCATCACACCCTAGGATGCAAACAGGAAAACAAGTTAAAAATCAAGAACGAAATTTACAGAAACATGGAATAGTTTTTACAAGCTTTGTTATTTATATAGTTTGATTTAGATATTATAGGGAAACAGTACCTGATGTCTGGGACGTCCAACAATAGAGGGGAACACAGCACGTGGAGCATCATCTCCTGCAAAGCCAGCTTTGCACATACCGGATCCGTTGTCAACAACGAGGGCGGCGATTTCGTCTTCCATTTTCTGGACATTGAGAGAGGGGAGGGATAAAAAGTGGGGAGAGTGTTTGTAAATCTGGTGCTCTGTGACAGCTGCATGTTGCATCTGGCAAACATCAACCGGGTTAAAGTCTTGTCATTATGGAGACTGGACGCTGGATGTCGCAGTGGCGCAGGTTCCAGTCCAAATCCAGAGCTGGGAAACAAAGGCAGTTTCTCCCTCGGTCTGGCCATGGCCATATAAGGCAAAAGTGAGAGCAGCTTAGGAGACGGCGGGAGCCCGGCCCGTGAAGCCGCCCCGTGTTGTCGTTAAACCTCAAATGACACAGACAACGGGCCACTCCCTTCACTGGGATCACCATAACGGATTTAAGGTTAACCATCAACACATCTCTTTAAAAACAGCAGTGTTAACAGTCGAGGTGAATGAACTTCCACCGCTGTCATGTCTGTCATCAAGTGTAACGTTACCGTTATGTCGTGACCACCACAGTTAACAAGGTTATGTGAAAGAAAAAGCCAACTTCTAAATGACATTTCTAACATAACTAACCTTAACTTCATTGTCAAATGACGTTAACACCTGTAATGTCAGAGCAAGTTATTACCATTTCTACACACCTAACGTTAGCTAATAACGCCTGCTACATTTAATCCGTCTAATCTATCATCATCATCGGTCTGTGTGAAATCGGAGACACCAGACTGGGAGACCGTGCCAAAGCAGATGCTTACATGTAAAGCGAGAAGGTCAAGATTTAACGGATTTAACGCAGTCTGATTTGTTAAACTGATGAAGTGATGACAACCGGGTTATTTCTCACTCATCTGTTAAATATAAACGACAGCATGCCAACACATTTCTATACGTAAGAAGTTACTGGTAACTGTTAAAAAGCCAACAGCTGCATAACGTTAGGATGCATAATAAGGAAAACATAATGAATGACCGAGTGAATTTAAACAGTTCAACGCTTGCATCAACTTGAGGAAAGTCATACAGAAAACCTTACATCATAACTTAACCGGTGGACTAAATTCAGTTTTCTGGCTAAAACGCGTCTTATATATTAAAGAAAATAATTTCAAATATGAGCAAAAACTTTCATCTCCGTTCCGCAGTAGTCTTACCTGTGTGAGGGAGGGTTCTCGGCTTAGGAGGACTGTGACTGAGCGCTACACTCTGGTAGGATTTAGTGTCTGGGCTTGACTGCAATGGAGTCCAATAAATTGCAGGGTTTTATCAGAGCTCGTGCTGCAGCCCCTTTCCATATAAGGAGAACTTTCCGCACGGCGCCCTGTGATTGGTTCTGCCGCATCCACTGGGTGTGGCGCATGTAGATAACGGTTCTGCGCTCTGACAGGACAGAGGGGACAAGCACCACGAAACTAACCTATATACTATCAATATTACCACTCTGGAGCTCCGTGTTCAATAAAACACATTTTATAGGCCTATCTATATTCCTCGTTATTATGATCGCAATGGGGATGATACGCAAGTGTGATACACAAGTGGGCAATAAATCACAGAACTCACAACAGAGTCCTTGAGTATCAAACGATTTGAAATAGCTGCCTATTGTATTTTAAACCGGTGATATTTAGCAAAAGAGCACATTTATTATTTTTATTTACTCCTCCACATAAGGAAAGGGCCTACAGATCCTGGTTACACAAACTCTTAACCACATTTGATTCATGTACCCATGCTATTGTCTTCTGTTCTATGTTTGTGCATTGGAGGAAAATGTAAGTGGCGAACACAGACAAACAGATCCATAATTCATCTAATTTAAGTAAGTGAAGGACAGAAGGGGAATGCAACAGAACTGGATTGCTCTGAAGATTGTGCTAATTCTCATGGCAGAGACTTAAGCAGTTGCCAGTGATTACAATCTCAGGGTCACTGACAGCACTGTTAACACCCCGACTGACAGTCTGCCCAAGCATACCAGTGTCTCTCACACGCAGAGCAGAGTGACAGTGATACATGTGGTTAAGCTGAGATATGTTTACAGCAAACACTCAGGAGACTGTAAATCTTATCTCTCATCACTTGACTGATGATGTTTAAATGAGTGAAGGGAGGGGGGAGCAGATTACTTGCCTCAATGAGGTAATAGACAGGTGTGTAATTTCAGGAACATACCTATATTTGGTGTCAAAATGAAACTGCAAGGCCTATTATGATATTACTACTCAGGAATGTGACTCACTTTGATATGCATTTACACACCTGCTCTTGCACAAACCCGAAAATGTCACACAAGGCAAATCCTTGTGCATCTCTGAATGGAAATACTTTAGATGTCATATTTAATATTATGATAACACACTAGGAAATATTCATGCAAAGCTCATCTTGTAAGTTGACCAGAGACTAAGTGGATGGGTTGGGGTGCTGTTTTAACTCAACACGGGCACAGGACAAGGACTCATAAACTTATTCTAGGGATTCTTGCTGGCTCTATGTGTTCCTAATAAGGATATATGGGAGCTGGCTCACCAAAAAAGACAGGAAGTAGGTTTCACAGTGCTTCACTTCTGCAGATGCACGCAGGAAGTGACCACACAAACCTACAAACACACACAAACGGCCATATGTCATCAGGTATGGAGCAGCTAAGGACAACATAGAGGGGGGTGAGTGAGCTGATCAGGGAGTTGGCTTTCGGACTGGCATTATCCTGCTCTAGATAGACACTAAACACACACACACACACACACACACACACACACACACACACCAAGTATAGACCCAGGGACAGGACAACCATCCCTTTAAGAGTTCCTTTGGATGACGTCCATATAAGGAGATATTGGAGCAAGTCACATGGGTGGAAGAATGCACTAGTCAGATCATGTGACCAGTCTGAGGAAATGAATGAATCTCCCTTTTTAAGGCTGTATGCCTGTGTGTGTGTGTGTGTGTGTGTTTTAGAGTGAATTTGCATGCTGCTTTAGGTTTGCCACTTTTCACCTTGATTTCTGTATAATTCATCCAGAGATCTACATTTAGAAAGGAGATACCAACATTTTTGTCTTTTTTAAACTTTGTACTCACTTACTCCTCCTTGACAGAAATTTCTCAGTATTTCCTCTGGACACTCATCATGTAATTCCTTGAACCATTTCAAAAGTTGCTGGTGTGCATGACTCACGCATGCATTACAACACCCACTCGCACGCACACATACACACACTCCCTGTATTGCTCACTCACACAGTCAGAGAAATTCACAGGCTTGGCTCTCGGCTCAGACTAAGACCGTATATGGAAGAAGCTAGCAGGTAGCTTCTGTCCACTTTCACTCATCCCTCTCCCCATCTCTCCCGCTCTCTCTCCCTTAAACACACATCAACTCTGCCTTTATTTGCCACATTTCCGCCCTCCCCCAATCAATCAATCCCTTATTACTTTTCCCCGGACAATTATAGGAATGCAAGGTTGGTGTACATATTTGCCTGTTTCGCTCTCTACCAGTCTTTCCCAGTCATGTAAGGCATCACATTCCACATAGGTTTCACACTAAGCATTCAGAGGAGGTGTGGTTTGTGTGTGTGTGCTCAAATGAGAAAGAGAGGGAGGTGTGTGAAATACTCTTAAATTTAATTTTAGAAGATACTAATTTCTAGACAGAATCCTCACCCCAAAAAAACAGTCAGCTTCAACCAGACAAAGGCAAAGAAAAGTGAACACATTACTCAAATGATCAGGTCTGTGCACTGGCCTCCCATGTGTCATAGAAAAGAGTTAAAATGATTACTGATTGTTTAGGGTCAAATACACTTCTCACTGTGTTTCTTTAATCATATGAGCCCTTGTAGCTTCTTATCTGTTGTCTGTTAACCATTCCCATAGTCAAACTAAACATGCAGATAACAATTAGCTACCCTGCAGCACAGATCCTGAACCATGTCCAGGTTAGTGGAGCCCAGGGGCAGAGAACTTGCTTTTGGGTCCCCAATAAAGTCTTCAAAATTATGACACAGGGTCACTATCAGACAGGACCACAAGAGTGTACTTGTACGGTGCAAATTCTTAAACATATTTTTGATCTAGCACAGGTCCCAGGGGGTCTGAGCAAACGTCATCTGGACGTTTGCCTTGAACAAACGTCCAGATGACGTTTGCCTTGAAGAAGTAATTACTCCCACAGGCAATTAGATTGCTCCCTTCTTATAGTTTCTTTCAAACTTGTATTTTATTACCATTACAGTACACCTTTGTCATGTGCTGTCATGTGTGAGTTTTGTAATGAACAGGCAGTTGGATGAAAGAACATTTAATAAATAGATGGGAAGATCGATCATTTAACTCTGCAAGAAGGTGAATATGCATATTTCCCAAAATGTCAAATTTATTAAAGCACTTTTCACTTACATCTTGATTTATCTTTATATCATATTTATGTTTTATATATGTAATTCACCCTGTAAAATGATTTAATGCCTTATGTTGAGCACTTTAACTACCTTTGCATATGTAATGTGACAAACAATTGAACTTTCCTTGCTAAGCGATGACTTGTTTGAATTGCCCTGAGTACGATTAATGTTTATTAAAGCATTATCTACAAATCTGTGCCATAGACATTCAGACTGCCTCTTTCTTTTTCTATTTTTACAGTACACCCTACATCAGAAGGTTAGAGGGAAAATATAAGAAACACATTGTAGGTTCAAACTTGAAAATGTAGCAACAATTTACCAAAAATATACACTTAATATACACACACATTTACATATTGTTTTACAATTGTTATCAACAAAACAAGAACATTTGAGGCCTAGAATACAACAATAAGCTGCAAATACCAGTGTCAGAACAGATATGATTCTTCTTTGTGTATGTCAAGCAGTCCAGCTCTTCCCCAGGTCTACCAGCTCCATGCCTTCACAGTAGGACCGTGGCCTTGACACCCTCACCTGGTTTCACAGGGGAACAACACATAATGAAACCAGAGATAGATAGATTATATATATCTCTCTCTCTCTCTCTCTCTCTCTCTCACACTACTAAAACAGTCAAAAACTCACTGTGGGTGTCCTGTGGGAAGCCAGTTGCTGCAGAAGTGGGAAGGGAGTCCACTGAATGGGTTCCACAGGCCAGCTACAGACAGAAAGGTCACTGGCCTTACCTGAGTCCAACACACCATCCCCCATGCTCATCTCACTTCCCCTCCAACCATACTGAGAGCTACAGGGAGTACAGAGAGCAAAAGGATTATTTACACAGACATTGTCAATTGACTGTAGCCTATGTGTGAATGAGTGTGAATACTTACAGACATGCGTTTACATTTTTCTCAAGAAAAACTAACTTAAGCATAAGATAAAGATTAGGAAATTAGGCCAGACATATAGTTTTATTCAATGATAATGGATTTCAATGATTCATTCACGTAATTTCTAACTTTTATGGTGTATTACACATTTATTCAGCTGTAGTTTGAGAGCATGATTAATAGTCAATCAAATCAGTGATACACCCAGTTTAATTTCACTAAAAATTGTTTTCATTCAGCTAATTCCATTTGACTCACATTTGTCACTTGGCCAAAAACATGACTTCTACAGTTGCTTCATGTCTTCTGGATGTGTAAACAAGTAACTTGTTTGCCATCACATTTGTCAATGACAACTTTATAGTGTGGTAAAATGTCTACGTTGTGTTTGTAACTTGTTCTGCTGTCCCCAATTGGCAGGTTTAAAGTAAGATGTATAGACATTTCTCTATTAGTTCACATTAAGTATAAGGTTTTTGTGTTCGAGTGATGTAAAATTGCAGATTGTGTGTCGAAGTTGGGTCGGAAAAACTGCTTTGTAGCTCAACAGACCGTAACTTAAGATTTCAGTGGAAGCAAAAGTTTATTTGCATTATAAATAATTTTTATAAACCAAAGAAAAGTTGTATTAGAATAGAACTGCTGTGAACTGTAGTCATTATACTGTGTCTTAATCAGGCCAGCAGGGTGCTGGATAGGTGTGCATCAGGAAAGGCTCAGAAAGGTATACAGTTCTTCAGATCCAGCTTGTTTAGAAAGAAGTCTTGTTCCGTTTTCCATGGGCAGGCACATCTTTATCCATCTTAGAGTGATGGCTGGACTGGGCTCCAGGCAACAGGTTGTATATATTTAGCTTGCATTTTTCTCGATCATTATTTTCATAGTTAATTATGACTTGAATCTGATGTTGCTTTATATGGGGTACGCTTGACAGCAGAGGCTGTTTGCATATTGTAGTACATTTTTTCCTGTTGATATGTGAATCCACCTGATGGCTGATGACAGTTTTTGTTTTAGACAGACAGATGGAGGAGGACAGTCATGTGTTTGCCCCCTGCATGATCAATAACTTACTCTAAAGCAAATTAAATATTCATATTACCATACCTGTGGGGATAGATTGTATTGATACGTGCTCCGTGGCTGGGGCAGGTGGAAGCCAGTGACAGCGTGTCGTCGTGGTAACAGCATGGGCGGTCGAGGGCCCGCAGGTGTAGTAACTCATCAGAGCGTGTAAAGGCAGGATTATCTAGAGAGTCTGCTGATCCTGCCCATGAACGCAACCAGAACCGTCCTGACAGCTCATCAAAATGGTTGAACCTGCGATAGCTGCACACAGAACAAATCATAAGCTGAGGTAAAAAAATTTCATATATATATATATATATGGAGAGGTAACCCTTTACAGTGTTTTGTGATTTCCTGATGACATGTCATGTAAAATGACTAAACTATGCTCTCCTGTCAACTGAGCCTGTTGGAGAAAGTAAAATTCTGATCTAATAGTCCAACTTCCTCTAGACAGAATGCTCACTCCCCACTGTGAAAGAGACACTCTGGATTTAAGGCTTAACTTCAGACTTATTACTTCCTGTCTGAACTTTCTCTGAACTTCCTTCGTCTGTTAATCTCAGCAATAGGATGAAACTACAGAGTCTCAGTTAAGGTGAACAAACTCCTCCCATTTGCAGTCCCACTCATTTCAACACGTGTTAATGTGTTCTTGTTTAAGCTCATAACCTAGCAAACAGTTCAGAAAAATACTTTAAAGTGGGACAACATGGAAGTGTGTGAGTCCTGTCTAAAAACACATTTGATCCCCCTATGGCTCAGCACCCAAATAGACTTGACAATGTGGTGACAAGTCTGTTTGCAAGTCAGAAGGGTGGACACAGTCTTCAGCTTCAGTATGTGGTTCTGTAGCCAGACCATGACACCTAGTGGACTTCACTGTAATTACAATTACTGCATGTGCCGTTGTTCCCCTCTCAGTGTCTGGTTTTCCCTTCCTGGATGTCAACACATGATCTCCCCCCAAGGTGTCTATTGTGTTATTGTCATGTATGTCACATTTATCAAAGTCATTTGGGGTCGTGTTGAGTCAAATGCCTTTTGTATGTTTACTGTGTGTGTGTGTGTCTCAACATGTGTTTCCTGTGTTATTTTATGGTCCACCCAGAAGCCCATGGGGCTGTTCACCACACACTGTTACACAAACACAGTTTATCATTTGAATCATTTTCACCATATTTATTTTTAATAGATCATCTTCTAAACATTTCATGTTTCATGTGCAGGGGATCTGAAGGTCTTGGAAAGTTTTTTCATCAAAAAAGAAGGTATTTAAATACTTTTGTAAATTAAATTTAAAGTGTTTATTTATAATATTATAAATGAATATTTTCCCTTGCCTGCCATAGACAATAATGTTAGTTGTGAAATGTTTTGTATCAGATTGTGGGCTGTTGTGAGATGTTACGTTATACACTTATTAACTTAAAGGAGAATTGTTGCAACAGTAGACTGTGTGCACAGAAGGCTGTTCAATCCTTGTTTGTGGCATTTCAGTCAGCTCCATCAGACCTGTAGAAAACTAGAATGTACTGCTCACTACATTAGCTAGGCTGCTAATTTCTAATTGGTTAATCCATCTATCCATTTTATGCTCCTTATCTTGGTCCAGGTCAGATAAATTTTATCATATAGAAATGATTCTTATATACACTGCTGGGAAGTACTGAAAAAATGTCATATAATAATAAATAATTATGGGACATATGATCCTTAACGGTTTTCAATCCTACTTTCATCCTTTGGCCATTATGACCATGAAACATGTATTAAACAGCATTCTCTGTGGAATAAAAAAGTTTTTAAAATTCTTAGATTTTTGCAGAAACACTGCTTGAAATATTAGTGTGCATTTTGTTTATTAATCTTTGTATTGTAGGTTGTATGCTGTGAGCTGAAATTTCATGCGTGTATATCAGGGTTGGTGTGTACCTGCTCCGAGTCTGATCTACTTTGGCCTGGATCAGAATGGCACGGTAGCGTCGCACTGCTACAAAGGCCAAAACGCCAATCACTGTCACCATGATGAGTAAGATGGCAAGACATGCGCCCACGAGCCGCGCTCGAGTCATCCTCACATCACACCTCTGACCCATGTACCAGAATTCCTCTCCTACAAGGCAGCTAATACACAAACAAAAAGACGCTTAGATGCACAAACCTTTCTTGGATAGATGGAGAGAGAAAATTAAGTGTGCAAGCATGCGAGCCTATGCGTGTTCTTACCGGCAAACTGGAAGTTGGCCTGGGTGGTGGGTACAGATGCCATGGTGGTGGCAGTAGTCAAAGTGACAGACAGAAGAACAGCTGTAGTTTGAAGTGCCAGGCTGGGACACACACATATAGCCTGCTTGGCACTGTAGTAACCAGCCACACACGTCACCCTGCAGACCTGGAGGAGGAAGATGTGTTAAAAGATAAGGCTGGTGTGATTCTACATTTTTATTATTGTCAAAAAAAAAAAACATAAAGACCAAAAACCAACACTGTGTCAGTATCAGCACTTTCTGACTTCCTTACTCTGTCTATGGTACTCAATCACAAGTCCACACTGTGCTATAAAAAAAAAATTGCTGAAATACTTTGCAGATCATGGTGCATGTGTGGCAGAGCATTTGCAAATAAAATAATAAATATATAGGTTCTGGAATATTTAGGTCTATTTAGTGACTATGTTTACATGCAGAGTTGGCAGATGTTTGTATAGTAGCATTTGATATTCTGCAAACAAACATCCCTACTGCGTCAAAGAGTCTGCCAACAGAATACTTTGTTTTTCCCCTCCTTGTATTTTGACAACTTTAAAATGCAGCCACAGCACGTGTGCCAGTATGTATGTGTGTAGATGGCAAACACCAAAGTGAAAGATGCCACTACCAGATGCCATAGAAACACGTTTAATATCAGAGTAAGCCAGGCCCTTTAATCAGATTTCTAACTTGATTGTAACTTGATTGTGAGTATAACTGAGTCAATCTAACAGAGTTATAATGTTTACATGATTCTGCCTGTAACTGGGTTAATAAAGTAAGCAGGTTAAGAATGGAATTCCCGCTCAGATAAATATAGCCACTGTAGCTGACCTCTAACCTTTAAGTAAAAGTATTTTGTGTGTCTTTATTTCAGAGTCAACAGTAAGGAGATGACAGGAAATGAGGTGAGAGGTGGAGAACAATGTGCAATGGTGCTCGGACAGACTTGCTTTAAACCCCTAGGTCACCAGGGCACCCAAAGCTAGGAATCTTTAGTCAGCTGTCTAAAGGTGGGCATCCCAACCCAGGCTTACCTCCCAGTGTGATGTTGGTGATCTTGGACAATCTGAAGCTCCTTCCCTCGCGAACAGCCTGAGCCAGTCCTGTTCGTTCCAACAGTGATGTTGGTCCTGTCATGCTGAGCCACTGCAGAGCCCCGCTGGTTTTAAACTCCACCAGACTCTGCACTGCATGGCCACTGGAACAACAGAACGGTGTCATAATATTATGATGCTAGTGATATTTCTTCCAGTATTACATGTTTTCCCCATCAATAACACATTAATATTTAGCTTGTATTTTACAACAAGATTAAGAGTCTACAGCCATGCTAGCAGTTCTATGAGACTATAAATAGGCACATCTGGGCTTTGAGATAAATGCTAACAGCAGCATGCTAATACGCTCACAATGTTTAGCAGGTATAATGTTGCTGTTATAATATGCTAAATAAAAGTTAAGGAAGGGGTAATTTATTTTTCAGAATATTTCACGTTAACATCTGTAACGGCAATATATGTAAGAAGAAGAAGAATTACTTCATCAATTACATTTTCCCTTGGGGGAAGTTACATTTTTTCACTCCACTGTTACTATCTCTCTCACACACACACACACGTAGTTATTGGGAGAGATGTTAGAGTGATGGGGCTGTTGCTCAAGGAGTGAAGGTGAGCTGGCACCTCTTCAGCTGCCAGTCCACATTCCATTACTGTGGTCTGTGTTGGATTTCTGGTCTGGACTACATCCGCCCCTGAACCACTGCCCCGTGTGAGGCTTGAACTCACAACCTTCAGGTTAAGACTGACACGCTGCCTACTGCACCGACAAGGCCTAAATAGGGCACTGCAGCTTAGCTACAGCGCATATAAAATCTCACCTGCTCCAGACTCCCAGCAGCTTGCTGAACCCTGGGGCTCTCTGTAGGTATGGTTCCACCTGAATGAAACATGGAGGGAGAACTTTGTAGCAGCTACTAAATAATATACTAAGGATATTGTATATGAACATGTTTATTCATGCCTTTCTGTATCCCTGTGTGTGCGCGTATGTGTACACATTATTTCTCACCCAGGCAGCAGTTTCTTCCTCTAAGCCAGAAGTTAAAGCTGATCGGGACTCCTTCACAATGATCTGAAGCAGCAGCTCAATTGACTTCACTGGACAGAACAAGCCAATAACTTCATACATTACAACAGCCCTGGACTCCCCAACCTTCTATTTCATGACACAAAAAAGTACAATACCTCTGATGGCCGCAGGCTGGTCTGGCTCAATGTAGAACTTGGGTGTCTGACTAGTTGTGGAGCGCCAAGTGGGCACGGATGTTAAAACAGAAGGTGTCAGCGTCGTATGGTTCTTCTGGCTGGGATGTGGGGTTTCCCGGGTTGGGGATTGCTGTGGAAGCCCAGCTGTGGGAGTTTGTGTGGTTGTGCTGCTGGGAAACAACATCTGAGACTCATCCTCTCTCTCAGCTTCTCCCTCTTTATCTCCATGTCCGTAATCTGATTTTGTAGTTGTGATTAAGAGCTGAGAAGTAAGTGTAGTATGTATATAGTCATGGGACTGTTTTTGCGTGGCTGGGACAGTAGAAGATTGCAAAGACATGTGGTTATGTGAATGAGGCATCTGTGAAGATATAGATTTTATTGTTGACGTTTGTGAGGGTATAGGCACGGTTTCGCGGTTGATATAGGGTGGGTGTGCAGCGGATTCAGTGGTAGTGGAGGGCAAAGGCAGGGGTGTGTGAGTGAAATGTGAACTATCAGGAAATGCAGTGTGTGTTTGGATGTATGAAGGTGTAGATGACTGTATGGATGTACTGGATGACAAAACGGGACCAGGAGTCGATGAATTTGTAGGCAAATTGTCATGCAAGAGCGTAGAAGTGGGACGCAGTGTAAACGTTTCAGTGTCAGCAGTCGTTCCTGTGGCAGCTGAGTTCTGGACTACATCTCCCAACGTCAGTGCTGTTCTGGGTGTAGAAGAAGAAGCTGTGAAAGTCCAGTCATCCCTTTTTGTAATGTCAGGCGAGGAGGAGATTCTTTGTGTTGCTGTTCGTGTCCCCTCTTTGCTCGTCTGTGTGAACTGGGAGGATGTGTAGGGAGGCGGTGAGTGCGTGATGCTCTCTGTGCTTTGCGGAGAGTTTGTTTGACTCTGTGTGGAAGAAGTGAAAGTGTGAAGCATCTCTGAGGACTCAAACATAGCAGTCTGTCTGGTAAGATCGGATGAAGTAGATACAAATGAGTCAGTTCGACTAATGTTTGGATGAAATGAAGCCGCCTCCACAGTACCAACAGCAGTGTCGAGCCCTGTGATGTGGGTGGTGGATGACTGAGTACTGCTGGGGCCCTGTGAATATGATGACGACGCAGTGGGTTCAGTATCAGTGTGTGCACAGCTTGAGTTGTCCTGGTGAGGTTCGGTGGGAGATTTTAAAGGGTCAGAGGTGACGGTGGAAGTCAAATCAGAGTCAAGTCTGTCTGTGCTTCGCTGGCTCCTCCAGGAATGTGGTAGTTTCTCTCCAGGTGCCCCACTAACAGCTCTCCTCACCCAGGGTGTCCAGGAATGTGGCTCAGGGGGAGAAGAGGCGAGAGGTGGGATGCTTGAGCTGGACACAGTAAGGGGAGCTTGTGTGGTTGCAGTGTTTGTTTGTTTGTGTATTTCTGTGCCATGCAAAGTGTTGGAAGTACTGGCTGATGCATGTATCACTGCCATTTGGGTTTGGGGGAGAGTTTGAGTTTTGTAAGAGTTTGTTTCTGTGTTTGTTGTGTGTGATGTGTGAAACAGTGTGTCTATACTGCGTGTAGGCTGAAAATAGGGGTGTGTTCGCTCTCTGGCAGACATGGGGCCATCAGTGAGGTGAGCAGCTACAGATGTATCCGCTCTATTGTTTGGTTCTTCCTCAGGAAGAGGGTGAGTTTCCCTATCGGCTCTACCAGCCACAGTGAGTCCCTGCAGGGGTGAGGTGCGGTGCAGCAGCCCTTGGTCCTGAGAGGAGGTACTAGACGCAGACGGAGGCGCAGAATTCCACTCCCGACCTTCATAGAGGCGACCTCTGCCCCCTTCTGTCCCCCTCACCACCTCTTGACCGACAGGAGCTGGGCTCATAAAGCTGCTTCCTGTCTGAGACCATCGTAAGAGGTTTTGGTCTGAATGTGGGCTGGTGTGGTCCTCCGAGGAATTCTTCTTATCTTCCTGGACTGGATGACCAGGAACATACACACAAGGAGGAGGAACAGAGTGGAAATCACAACAACATAACATCTCTCTGACTCTCGCACCACAGCAAGTCTGACAAGAACTTTCCGACAGACACATTTTACACAATACATTTCCACAATATTCTTCTACAGTAAACAAAAACTATTTTCATGTATTCATTGAGACATGACTCAGACACAGCTCTAAAACAAGTTTGATCCAAATGTTATTACGACAATTAGATCAAACTCTCGTGGTATGGATGCACATGCAACCAAGTGTGCCTGACTCAATAAACTAAACTGGATAACTGGATAACAGTTTCTCACCATAATAGGACACTTGAATTACATTTGAGGAGTATCCTGCTCCTGTCCAAGAGATGGTGGCTTTGTTTGTATCACAGTCGGAGAGCAGAGCCGTACCCCCGCTCGCCAGGAGCTGCTTTTCCTCGTTCCAAACACAGCGCACTGATATGTTTGAACCACTTTCCAACCATATTAACTTTAAAAGTACCGTCCGACCCAGAGGAATATCTAACATCCAAGTGCAAACAGAAGCTGGCAGGGTTTTGTCAGATGGGTGGTTTGTGGGGTTGAGTCTGTTGGGATCAGTAAAAAGTCCAGGTAAGGTGAGATTAATGTGACCAGCAGGCTCTTGGTCAAAGCTGATTTTTCCACCACAGTGGTGGTGCGACAAGGCCAATGTTTTATCTGAGGAAAGAAAAAAAAGATGCTGGTAAAAGAGGGAATCTCCCTGGCACAGATCCCCTGACCTCTGCATGATGTTGTTTATGGATATAAGTTGTGGGTAGTTCAAAATATGTGGTATTTTTCATTCTTAGACAGGCTAATGTAATTTAAAGATTTTTTTGAAGACATGAAGAGGTAAAAAAAAAAAAATTAGTTCGAGTTAAATAATAGGAGTAGGCTACATAATGAGATTCATAGTAGGAATGTGGCCGATTTCCTTACCTGTTGTGATAATAAAAAGCAACAGACAGGCGTGGAGCTGCATTTCCAATCCTGAGACATTTCAGAGTTGAAGACCCTATTAATCCCAAATCCATACAGATTGTTCAGACTTACTGTCGTTACGATGAGGACAAGCGAACCGAGCAAAACGATCGCCTACATGATCTCCAGTTTTCCTGCGGACAGTCCCGAAAATACGGAGAGGCGTCAGAAACTTTCCTTCTCCATCATTTCCTCCTAACGGAAACCGCTGTTCTGTCAGGGACACAGCTCTGCACAGTCACCTAAATTAAATACACGTGTGTCGGTCAGTGCGTCCTGTAATAGGCTACTGTGGGATGGACAGAGAGACGGCGGGGGAGAGGGGTTTACACCGCCTCCAGGCTCTTCCGTGCGGTCTTTTTGGCATTTCCCAAGATCAGAGGAAAAAATCCAGTGGTCGCGGCAGGAGCTGTTTTTTTACACAGCGAATAAACGCAACACAGGAAACCTTCAACCATAGGAGGCATGAAGACATGAGAGGGCGGCAGCAGATCATTAGCGCGTTTATATTTATACCACACTGTGTATCCAGACAGGGAGCCTTGGAAACCATATCTGGTACCCAGAACAGGATGGAGACGTTTGTTTTGCTTCAGTATCATTCAGTTTTTGTCGTTTGCCAGTAGCCTATAAGGTCATTTATAGAGCTACATCAATCGTTTTCTACCCGCACATCAAGGCAGAATTAGTTAGGCCTATCCTACCACAAAACAAGCTGATAAACAGAGGCCTGGTTCAGGAGCTGTGAAGAAGCAACACAAACATTATTAGGCCTACTCTGAATAGTAGGCTAGAATAAGCATGAGCCCCCTATTTAGCTCAGTTGGCAAATTAAACTTGCAATAACAGGCCACTTGGGGACAGCAGTAACAACCCGTGAATACAATTTTGGTAGGGTTATTTGGTGCGTCAAATCTATTATTTGGTTGCGTGTTGGTTGAAATTCCTGCTGCTATGCAGAGTTGTCGGTTTATGTTATCAAAAGTCCTTCTGACTCAAACAGAGTGTTTATAGCTTTGCATCATGTTGGAAATTCTGCCATAAGTTATTCATCAATTTGTTGTGTGTAGGGCGCACTGGTTGTTTGCAGCACTGACATGGTCTTGAGTGCTCAGTACATCAAGTGTACCTGAATGTAGGCCTATGTATAGCTTTGGAAAAAAACACAATTCCAAATAATCATTTTAAAGACATTAAATGCATGTTATGCCAGTCTTTATTTGCATGAGAAGGTTACACAAAAAGTGACAAAACAAAGATTTGAAAATGAAATATGAAGATCACCAGCTAACCAATCTGCAGTCCAAATGTAAACTGCCTCACCCATCAAAATTCACCACTTGAGTACACAGCAGCTGATTAATGTTTACATCCAAAAGTTTGTGCTCACAAGCCTAAATTTTAAATGAAAATGAGTTGGAAACCAAACACAATGATGATTTAAAATAATCATAAGTAAAAGAGAAAAGTAAATATTGTGATGTCTTAAGAAAATAACTGTATGAGTTCCACAGACATTTGACATATAACATTGTCTGTGTGTCAGTGTACCAGTGTGACTGGTTCATTACACTTCTAAGCACTTTTTTTTTTTTTCAAAAAAATATATTTTATTTTATGGTGCCCCTGTAATTTTGCATCCAGCCTATGAAATATTGCATACAGCAGCACTAGTGGTCTATTGTAGGCAGAGCAAACGGTCACACTGAGCCAGATGGAAACCTAATCTGCAAATCACATTAGCTCGCCTGCTGAAGCATCCTCTTGAACTAACAAAGTTAACAATTCTTGTCCTGCACCTTCTCTTGTTAAACGAGTGACCAAACAAACATTCAAAGCCTCAAAATACATTTCTCACTGTGGAGATGGTTTATAATGTTGACACTTATTTCCAGTCAGATAAGGGTCGCAGGTGAGAGTGTACTTGACCTCCAAGTAGCCTGGATCGGCCGGGCAGTAGATTGTGTTTGTCCCCTCCATCAAACTCCTGTTACATGATCCCAGAAGGTCATCATATTGCAAGTCCGAGTCCCAGATCTCGATCTTCAAATCCAAGTTTGTTCTCACCTTCATAAAGAAAATATAAATATATAATTGAAATACTATTAAAAATATTATTAAATGTTAAAATTCCGAGGTTTATGGATCATCCAGAGTAGGGCTGATCCCCAATAGTCGAAGATTCGATGCTTCGATGGGCGGAGCCTGATTCGACAATCTCACAGTCGAAGCTTCGCAGTGAAACTAGGATCATGCCATTTTGGCGATATGGGGGTGCTCAACATCTGATTTTACATAGAACTACCAGTTCTCTCCCAATAAGTTAACATACAGCCCATTACAATATACATTTCAACGTTTAATGCTGTAAATTAACATGTTTGTTGATCTATCGATCAAGCCAGATGATACTCATCAGTCAGCTAAACTCCAAATGTGCCTTCAGGATGTTAAAACCTGGATGACGTGTAATTTTCTAATGTTAAACTCAGATAAAACTGTTAAAAAAAGTTATTGTACTGGGGCCCACGCACCTCCATGACGCATTATCTAAAGATATAGTTTCCATTGATGGCATCGCCCTGGCCTCCAGCACCACTGTGAGGAATCTTGTCATTATCTTTGATCAGGACATGTCGTTTAACTCTCACATTTAGCAAATATCAGGGACCGCCTTTTTTCACCTACGTAATATTGCGAAAATCAGGAACATCCTGTCTAAAATTGATGCAGAAAAACTAGTCCATGCATTTGTTACTTCTAGGCTGGATTACTGCAATTCCTTTTTATCAGGCTGCCCAAAAAAGTCCATTAAGACTCTTCAGCTGATCCAGAATGCTGCAGCATGTGTTCTGACAGGAACCAGGAAAAGAGATCACATTTCTCCTGTTTTAGCTTCTTTGCATTGGCTTCCAGTAAAATCCAGAATAGAATTTAAAATCATTCTTCTTACCTACAAAGCTCTTAATGGTCATAGGCACCATCTTATCTTAAAGAGCTCATAGTACCTTACTACCCCACCAGAGCACTGCGCTCCCAGAATGCAGGGTTACTTGTGGTTCCTAGTGTCCCCAAAAGTAGACTAGGAGCCAGAGCGTTCAGCTATCAAGCTCCTCTCCTGTGGAACCAGGTTCCAGTTTGGGGTCAGGAGGCAGACACCATCTCCACATTTAAGAGTAGGCTTAAGACTTTCCTCTTTGATAAAGCTTATAGTTAGGGCTGGCTCAGGTTAGTCCTGAACCATCCCTTAGTTATGCTGCTATAGGCCTAGACTGCCGGGGGATTTCCCATGATGCACTGAGCTCCTCTCTCCTCTACTTTCTCTCCCTCTGTATGCAACCTCATCCCATTAATGAATGTTAGTAACTCGGCTTCTCCCCTTTCTGGTAGTCTTGTGATCCCTCGTCCCTCTCCTCTCTCCTCCTATCACTTCCTGCAGGTGTTTCTGGCTCTGGAGCTGCGGAGTCTGGATCTGTGGTTGTGGGGTCACCTGTTGCCCCTGTGTTCCTCCTGGACACGCTCTGCTACAATTATTGTTACTAGTCCTATTGTTATTATTATCATTAACATTACTACAAATATCTGTACCATTATTCATTCAGTCTATAGCAACATTACCTTTACTGTCTGTACCTCTGTGTGTATATTGTGTAGGCTGCTCCCCTGTCACCCTCTTTATGTCTCTCTCTCGCCCTTTCTCTCTTACCCTCAACCAGTTGAGGCAGATGGCTGCCCACCCTGAGCCATGGTTCTGCTCGAGGTTTCTGCCACTAAAAAGGAAGTTTTTCCTTGCCTCTGTCGCATAGTGCTTGCTCTTGGTGGGAATTGCTTGGTTTCTGTAAATAACATCATAGAGTGCGGTCTAGCCCTGAGCCCCATTTCAGAAAGTGGATTTAGTGAAAACTCTTCTTAAGCCTGAGATGAGGGAAACGCTGGGTTTTCGGTTTTAGAGACCGAGATCAGATAAACCCTAAATCAGTAACCCCGGCAACTTACTCTGTGAACCTAACCTCCTCGGGAGGAGGTTTACTTCAACAAACGCTGAGTTTCTCTCTGACTCCTCCCATCCTGCAGAGGCTGAAGCGGCTGTCTGAGATTTCTTAATTCATACTGTCAAAGCACATATGGGAATGCAATTACGTCTTTAGAAACATCGATATCGCGGATAGATAGGCTATTAGTTTTTAACCCGAACATGATCTTGAACATGACCACTTTAATGATCAATCTGTCATCAATGTATGGACAGAGAGTTATCTTTGGACATCGTGGATTTATCCTCAGCACAGAATAAAATCTATAAGCTATACTGTCCTTCTTTATAGCACTGAGACTCTGGACATTTAGGCAGCTGTCAGGTTGGCAACAGATGCACAAAAACACTTACCGTGACCTACATTACTGCAGTAATCACTGTTTACACTAATCTGTATAAAACTGATCAATGAACAGTAATCTTTGATATATCAAACCAATCAGTGTGACTACAATATATTGTAGTCACACTGATTGGAACATATCATGTTGGATATGATGTGAAAATTTCTGGTTGGAAGATGACTGTGGTGCTGAAACAAATAAATGTAGCCTAGTTTAAAATTGAGTTTTTCATTAGGCTATTAGCTGCATAGCCTGAATGTGTTTTGACAGCATTTCATAAAATACGAAATGAGCAAGATTTTTTATTAATGCAAAATAGACATCAGAAATGTACAGTCTTAATTGAATTGAAATGAATTGAAACAATCCAGAAATCCAGGGGAAAACAGAGCACAAAGCAGAACATACAACTGTAACGCAACAAAGACTGAACACAACAGAGGGAAAAATGTACTGGGACACACCACACACACACAAGCAGGCACTGTAATTAGTCACAGGTGACACACATGAGGAATCAAGGCAAACAAGAAACAAAGCTAGATAAAACACCAAACACCAATGATTGAAAAATAAAACAGGAAGTAAAGTTAGTGACAATACACAAGGACGAGTATTCCAAAATACAACAGACAACATAAAGCAGGAACATACCAACAGAATCTAAAAGAGAATACAGGGGCAGGGAGGGATAAACACTAACATACACACTAGGATGAGTCTAAACAGGAACATAATTCCACTAGGACCCAAAATCCACAACAAAATGTTGTTTTCCTGAGATAATGACATTTTAATTAATTCAAGATCTTAAATAGACAATAATGAATTAAATGCGATAGGCCACTGATAAAGCTGTAGCCTTATAAACAGTCTTTATAAGTGATGCCCATTAATGTTACGTAGAGAAAGTTATCCCGTTATCTTGGAAAAACAACATTTGTATTTTCGAGATAATGACAAAATAACTCGAGATCTCAAGAAAACTGAAAAATAAAAGCTGCAAGCAGTGTTGCACGGGCTCTCACACGTGAAGCTTGTAGCAGCTGTGCTGCAGACGACGCAGACGCCTCAGCTCTGCTAAATTTGGACACTACAGGTAGGAGTTAAACATCACTTCCTGTTTCCCATATATGGCGCTAGAGAACGCCAGGTAATTATACGTTTTGTTCCACTTCATCAAGTGTGTAACACATCGTGAAACATCATGTGATGATTATCACACACAGCTTACTTCCTGTTGCTAGTAGGTGGCTCTATGACTATAACTGAATTTTGGTATGTATGTGTTCAAGGTGGGACCATCAATAAACATGTCAAATTTGGTACAGATGTGAGCATATACACTGAAGTTATAACAACTTCCTGTTTCATGGTGAATCATCTATTTTCAACGCCATGCCACGGACATACCCTTTGACGAAAAACTTACAGTTTGTACAACTCCTAATAATCAATCGATTTAGACTGCACAGCAAAACGGTGTAGATCGCCAAAAATTATCATTAAATTCAAAATGGCCGACTTCCTGTTGGGTGTCAGGCATCACTCCAAGAGGTTTTTTTCTAAGTGTTATGTCCCAGTAGGGTATTAGGGAGTAACCAGTGATGTTAAGTAACAAAAGTAAGGATGGGAGACACCTGGTGAAAAAGTAACTGCACGTTCTATTATTAGAACAAAAGCAAACAAAATCACAGGAGTCATTACTCTGCAAAATGTCAAAACCTAAAGGAAAATCAAATTACAGCCCAACCGATATGGGTTTTTGGGGGCAGATGCCGATATTAAAGTGAAAAAGAGCCGATTTATGAGCCGATATTTAGATTTTGAGAATGATTTGGATAGTAGGCCTCTTTACTGTATAAACTACACTTAGAACAGGTATTACGATATTGAAAGCTGGTATGTCTGTGGGCTATAAAACCTTTTCCTAAATGGATTATGTTAATAAAATAGAATACAGTCTCAAAAAGTGAACATGTAAACAATTTCACATCAATAAATATTTGCTGCTGGAAGGTGCAACTTTTTCAGCCATCTGTAAACAGAGAGAGTGAGAGAGAATAAGCATGTGTATTTCACTTTACACAAAATCTGCCATAATTTCAATGTAGCACACCTAGTTCATCCCTTTACCAGCACTCTTTAATTCTAACCAAATCTACAAGAAACCATTTCTCTTCATCGGTATAATTCATGCGGTCTATGATACAGTGAGCTGCTGCTGAATGCATCTTATACTACATGACATGTCTACAACGAGGACTTGCAACTTTGAGATTTCATTTAACTGTAACTATAACCAGCGCGTTACGGCTCTGACTACAGCGTTTCACATCTACAACATCACAAAAAGAGGAGCTACAGGAAGCCGTGTTAGATTCTTGTTCAGCTCACGTTTATTTACATGTCCGCTCTGGTTTAATCATTTCAGACACGCTGACTAACTGCAGACAGGCGGCTCGTGGATATATTTAGAATACATCAGAAACTAGTTTAATTACGACGTTAGGTCCGTGTACAGTCCTGATAGTTTGTTTTTTCGTTTGGACCAATAAACGAATAAACGAGAAAACCACCTTTTTTGCGTTTGTCGTTTCAAACCAATAACGAAGAAACGGAAAAAAGAGCCGTTCTCCTGTTTATGGTTTCTAAATCCAAAAACGAAAAACGACTAAACCAGATTCAAATAACGGTCCGTGACCAAGATACGTAAAACGTACAGACCCGGTCTGGGTATCTCTGAATAATCCGTAATTCGTTTGTAATACAAAAACGAAAATACAGTTTATCTGTTTTTTGTTTCAAAATGAAAAACCAAATAACCGTTTTTGGTGTCAGAATCAAAAAACGAAAAACCAACTAAAATCGGCCCGTTTTTCGGTTTTGGCGATTCATTTTATTGTTATTCCTTTTTGAACAAAGAATGAAGAGAGTCTGTGAACTTCAGTCAACTTGTTTTTTGTTATAAACCAAAAACGGAAGTCACGTGGTCTATTCCTTCTTTGGAAGCAAAAGCAACCAGTAAAATCTTCAAAATAAAAGTAGCCCGTGTGACATGTAATTAGAAAGGTGATTTTAGACTAAAACTAAACTAAAATAAAGTTTTTTTTGGTAAAACTAAAGTAGCACTGGGTGTGAAAAAACACTTTAATTAACTGAAATTAAAAAATATATATATATATATATATATATATATATATATATATAATAACTCATTTGAACATTTGTAAGGCTATTGGTGACCTATAACTTCAGATTAAGACAAGTGAACTAATGTTATATGTAGCTTAGGACAGCACTTAGCCTATTCATTTAAGTTTATATTATTCAATTCATATTTTAGTTTCTTAATATCTTTATAGGCCTTCTTGCTATGTGGAAGCTCAACCAGCAGAGGTCACTCTGCCCCCTTCTGTGGCACCAACAGGCAACAAGGTTTTGACCTTTTGACTTGTGTTTATATCAAAGAGAAGGCTGCACTGCTACCAAAGGAAGCTAATCACTGAGTTTGAAGGGTGTGCAGAACTTCACCTGCCTCCCAGCTTCTTTCTATGGTGCTATAGCTGTTAAAAACTCTCAGCTTCCACCATCTACTGTTATGTGTCAAAACAAAACTCTTCCAAAACAAATCTGTAGAGTTGTAAACTTTTTATTTTCCTTTGCTATTATCCCCAGTGTAATATACTAATTATATTATATTAGTTAGTAGATAAAATATTTTTAATGCAGCCTGTAGTTCTCATTAGTTATGTAGGCCTACTTGTGTGTGAAACCTGCTAGAATTAATGCGAGTCAAAAAGCATCTCCTCTGGCTCTGGGATCTTTTACTGCCTTTTTGGGGTTTAGTTCTGTTTGATGAACCACCAGGGAAAGGCCGTGCTCTGTACTGTTCATAACCGTGTAAAGTAAAATAAAATGTTAAGTTGAGTCATTTAGTTTTTCTCCTGGTACTCATCTCAGGACCTCCCAGAGTTTCCCCAATGCCTGGAGGATGTGAGCCTGTGCAGGGTTTAAGGACTGATGATAGTAGCAAGGCTGGCCCAAGTCACCTACTATCACCATTCATCCATCCATCGTCAACCGCTTATCCTGCGTACAGGGTCTGCTGGACTGGCAGGACGAAGCAGCACACCACTCCTTCCTCCCGCGCCATAAAAGGACCCGGTTGTCACTTTCAGATATTTACATCATGATTTATGGTAACCACACCTTGTAATTGTGGCACCGTTTTTGTGGATAAGGATAATGTCAACTTATGTCTTTTAATACACATTTATATCATATACAGTAGGCTTTTATGTACAACAGTACAGTGAAGCAGGGCTCTGCAGTGCAATTCTTTCACTTGCATATATGCCCTTAAATGATTTACAAGCATAGTGTGTGAGTGAAGACTAAAACCTACTGTAAATGTTGTTGTAATGTTAATGTTATATTATACTAATAGTCATTTATACAAGTTCCCCCTTCCAGGCTGTGTTTAGAGCCTCTGCAGTGGACAGATGTAAATTTAGCCAGAGCAAGGATGTCATTGTGCCGATACAGCCTCCTCCTGAGAGCAACACATCCTCCTTGTTCTGTTTTACATTTGCTTTACAGATGTTATTGATATACTTTAAATAATGTTCACAAATCTAGTTTATATAAAGTGTGGCGTGGCTGGTTTGTGCATGTGGCAAAATCAGTATGTTAAAAAGCTTTAACATTTGGAGGTCCATGTCGAGCGTTCAGATCCAGTAGTCTTCACATCATAAAATTGTCATTGCACACGAAGAGAACGAGCTCAGGCATATTATAAATATGTATATAATATCGTTATAAATTAATTCTGTGCTACTTGAACGTTTTTGGACTACTGTCCTCCTTAGGAGAAAGGTTAGCATAGCGCTACAAGCAAATAAGCAAGCTTGGGAACAGATCCATGATATAATTTCTCATTTTAACCCATTGGATTTTATTTATTTATTTATTTTTTTACAGAGCATCTCTTTACCAGAGAGACTTGCATTTCGACTGGAAAGGTGATTTATGAAACATCAAAATTTAAAGATCAGGTTTTGGGCAATTTTATTAACTACACAAGCTCAAACAATAAACCAACAAGATGTTAAGGCCAATGCTGCAGAGATGCTAAAGGATAAAAGCAAACTGTTACCAAAGCAAAATTGCCACCAGGATGCTGTGACACCACCACCCACAGGTGTGCGCCACCAGCTAAAGACAGCAAGTCACACACATAAAACACCACACGGCTCAGTTAAAGGTCTGCATATAGCCATCATATACACACACCACGACATGCAGTGAAGGGAAGAGGGGCTCCCACAGTCCACCACAGTCCACCACCCTGTCAGAACACTGGAAGAAGAGGGAGAAGGGCTGAGGGAAGTCACGCAGCCCAACAACAAGCAAACTGCCCTACCCTTAGCAGAACCTAGCAAAAACATTCACAGGGCCCATCCACCTGTAACAGAGTCTCACAAAAATCAGCAGTTGATCAGGCAGACAAAACAGCAGTGGCTATACAACCCACAACTAATGCAGTAAATCATCCACCAGCTCTGACTCCACCTTATTCAAGGAGCAGATGTTTAAGGCAACTCAGTGTATCAACCTCCACGGCCGCCTCTGTGGTGAACTCTAGCAAAACAGGCCATGCAGTCTACAGGGTCTTGGTGACTTAAAATGCCTGTTATAAAAACAATTTAAAAAGTGTTCACAAAAGTTAAAACAATTATGCATCATCCTCGAGGCCTACCATCCAAAATCCTAACCTGCTCCCTGACCACACTGCGACACAATGCATTAAGAGAGAGTGAAACTAGATTGTGGCATTACCAGGCCGAAAGCCTACTATCACAACAAGAAAATGGATAACCACACAGGCTAACTAAGTCAGTGATATACAAGCTTAAATTTAAACTGCTAGCCTTGTTATCAAACTCGAACCATCGGTTAATATTTAGTTTTATCAGAGTTATTAAGCAGCTAGCTCTCAATACACAAACACTTTTTACTAAAGGCCAAACTCCCCTAAACAGATGAGAAAGTCTGAGCACATTGTTCAGTGTTCTCCAGAGCAGCCTTTACTGCCAGGTAACAATCTGAGGAGTCATCAGTCAGATGGACACCGAGCTTTATTTGGACATTAGGCCATTAATTCAGAAGTCTATGAAGATTCTCACTGGACTTGGTTGAAGTCCAGTTGCCCTTGACATTAACCTTCGTTGGATTAATTCAGAAGAAAAACCTGTTCCTTCTGTCACATCACAGAATACCAACAGCAACTTCTAATGACATTTTCTCACATCTGATACAAACCAGCAGACTCAGAGCAGGACTGAGGTCTCTTCCTCTTAACATATCAAACGTCCCACAAAACAAGCAACATGCAGCATTGAATGAATCTGTCCACACACGTCCCTCACACTGTCTTAATGCTGCAGCATGTCTGCAGGGATAAAGACAGAACCACACTGACAGGCCTGCACATACTTTGGAACAAACACAGAACCCACCAAATGATCAGGAAGATGAGCTCGATCCAGTTACCATCACATATTACACTCACCCTCCAGGAAACAGACAGGACGACCAAGGAAACAGCAGATTTGTCTCTAATTCCTTTAAATAAATCCAATGTAATACAAAAAGAGACTTTTAAATGGTTTAGAAACAATTATTTTCTTGTAATGCTGAAAGCCTCAAGTATCAGGCTCCACATGTGAGATGCTGTCTGTAAAGAGGGTGAAGGTGATTGGTCCTAAAGGAGGGTGACCCGGGTAGGGTGGACAGGTTGGAGCTGGGTCTAGTACAGGTCACCATGTATTTACATTTCCTTATGCACAAAGGCAGTGCCACAGTTACAAGGTGTTGTTGTTACCATAAATCATGATGTAAATATGTGAAAGTGCCAACAGGGCCCTTCTTTGGTGCTGGAGGAAGGAGTGGTGTCCTGCTTTGTCCTGACAGTCCAGCGTTTATCTGAACAGAGAGCGATGGTAGGTGATGGGGCCAGCCTTGATACTATCATCAGTCCTCAAACCTGCACAGGCTGACATCACCTGTCTTGGGACTCAGTTTCACTTTTATTTTACTTTACACGGGTTCAAACAGTGCAGAGCTTCCCCTGGTGGCTCATCAAATCAGAATTAAAGCCAAGAAAGGCAGTAAAAGTCTTAAAGCCCAGAGCCAGAGGAGATGCTTTCTGACTCTCAGTAATGCTCACCAGGTTTCACCAAGCGGCAACCTCCGGCTCTTCACACATAAGTCTGCCTACATAACTAATGACAACTACAGGCTGCATTAAAATATTTAATCTACTTAACTAACATACTAAGTACATTACACTGGAAAAAATGCAAAGGAAAATAAAAATTATTCAACTTTATAGATTTGTTTTGGAAGAGTTTTGTTTTGACACATAACAGCAGATGGTGGAAGCTGAGAGTTTTTAGCAGCTCCATAAAAAGAGAAGCTGGAGGCAGGTGAAGTTATGCACACCCTTCAAGCTCAGTGATTAGCCTCGTCTGGTCGCAGTGCAGCCTTCTCTGTGATAGAAACACAAGTCAAAAGGTCAAAAGCTTGTTGTTTGTTGGCGCCACAGAAGGACTCGTGCACAGAAGGGGGCAGAGTGCCCTCTGCTGGTGGAGCTCACACACAGCAAGAAGGCTTAAAAATCTTATATGTCATATGTGTTCAGAAACTAAAATAGGAATTAAATAATATAAACTTAAATAAACAGGCTAACTGCGATCCTAAGCTACATATAAAATTAGTTAAATTGTCCTAATCTGAAGTTACAGGTCACCAATGGTCTTACAAATGTTTAATTCTCCCTAACAGCCTAACAGTTATTATTTTATTATTTATTGTTTTTATTTCAGTTAACTAAAGTGTTTTTTTTTACACCCAGTGCTACTTTAGTTTTACTAGTTTAGTTTTAGTCTAAAATGACCTTTCTAACTACATGGTACATGGGCTACTTTGATTTTGAAGGCTTTACTGGTTACTATCCCTTCCAAAAAAGGAATAGACCACGTGACTTCCGTTTTTGGTTTATAACGAGAAACGAATTGACTGAAGTTCACAAACTCTCTTCATTATTTGTTCCAAAAGGAATAACGATAAAATGAATTACCAAAAAAAAGAAAAACGGGCCCTTTTAGTTGGTTTTTCGTTTTTTGATTCTGTCACAAAAAACGGTTATTTGGTTTTTAGTTTTGAAACAAAAAACGAATAAACGGTATTTTCGTTTTTGTATTACAAACGAATTACGGATTATCTACAGATACCCTGACCCCGCTCACACAGTCATCCCGCGTATTTCTATGCTGTCTGTAAACTCTGGTAAACTCCAGTCAGCTGATTTTTTTCCTCTGATTTTTGTGGTGAGGCAGTGTAGTTAACAGGGGAGCTGCAGCTGGTCGCCCTCTGGTGGGCAAACATGTGCATGAATTATACCGATGACGTGAAATGGTTTCTTGTAGATTTGGTTAGAATTAAAGAGTGCTGGTAAAGGGGTGAACTAGGTATGAATATGCTACATACGCCAATTATGGCAGATTTTGTGTAAAGTGAAATACACATGCTTATTCTCTCTCACTCTCTCTGTTTACAGATGGCTGAAAAAGTTGCACCTTCCAGCAGCAAATATTTATTGATGTGAAATTGTTTACATGTTCACTTTTTGAGACAGAATTCTATTTTATTAACATAATACATTTAGGAAAAGGTTTTATAGCCCACAGACATACCAGCTTTCAATATCGGCCTGTTCTAAGTGTAGTTTATACAGTAAATGGGTCTACTATCTGTTAAGAATATTTCTTAGGTGTCTTAGTTGATGTAACAGGGAAAGATAAGACAAGTCTAGCTTAGAGAAATTTATCTGATCCCATAAGTGTTTGACATTATAGCTTTAGGTATTTCTCACATGTACTTGGCACTGTATCTCATTGACCGGGCTCAATAAACCATGCTATGTTAAGTCTTCATCAGTCTCCAAAACTTACAATATCATTTCAACACTATCCAAATCATTCTCAAAATCAAAATATCGGCTCATAAATCGGCTCTTTTTCACTTTAATATCGGCATTGGGCCCCAAAAACCCATATCGGTCGGGCTCTAAAATAAAACGTATGAATGTATGGCCCCTTAGGTCTTCTGTACTTTTTGAACATATTCTGGTTCCACTTTCACAGCGGCAGGTGAGCTGCTTGTGGTGCAGCTTGCTGTTTATGACATAGCCTATTGAAACAATTGAGACCAATGTGGTATCGAATGACATTGGCACCAACAGGTGTGTTCACTGTTGCTTTACCTGGTCCATGCTTATAAAACATATCTACCATGTCTGCGTCTTCTAACACAATACTTCTCTTTGTGTTTCTCCGCAAATGCTAAAATGAGTCGCAAAATATACTTATTATTATTATTATTATTATTATTATTATAGTTATTATTATTATTATTCTTTTAGTCTTAAAATAATTTGACATAACTGGCCTTTAGTATAACCACTAATCATTATTATATTATAAAGGCTATTACATATATATTTATTGCTTTTCACTTCTCTTGGTGCACACAGAATAGTAACTCTAGTCTACAGCACAAAAAGTAGGCCTACATCAGACCATAGCTTTATGGGATTCAAGTTTTTTTCTAATGTGTTCTTTTGAGCTTTTCTGTAATGAGAAGATTTACTCACCCTGCCAAGATCATAACGAGCATTCCACGTGGGGTTGTCTGACTCAACTACATGAGTCTGCCGATACATGGAACCATACCACATCTTAACATAGCTATGAATAGGAGAAAACAAGTGATGCAACTGATGAATTAATATTGTTGTCTGACATACCATCTTCAGATCTCAGTCCCTGACCTCACGCTACTCACCCATCAGTAGGGACAGCGGCAGCATAATCTCCATACAGATTCCAGGCTCGGACTATGGTCACCACCAGTTTTCCCCACAAGTTATCTTTAGGACAGCAGCTGGCATCCAGGTTGGGAGTGTACCATCCACAGTTTGGTTCTCTAGGTGACTGCTTAACAGCGTTTTCCTCTAAGTATTCCTCTATGGCAACTTTCATCCCTGTCTTCTGTGTCTTATTTGGCATCAGCTCATACATTGGCCTAAGGCGGTATGAAACAATATTCGGGTGGTCCGTAATGGTGTTCAGCCATTTTCTGTACCCCTGGTCATTATGAGTGAGTGAAAACTCCCCAGACCAACCGTTGCCTCCTACAACTTCTGTGTAATGTTCATGGAGACTAGAGCTGGATATGTCACTCCTGCCCTGGTTCTGTAGGACTTTGTTGCAAGATGGTTGGCTAGCGGATAATGTCACCATCCCCAGGCCTACAGAGACACCATGTGATAAGCAGGAGTGGACCTAGAGGACGGGAGAGGAAATAAGATGCTAGTTACATGATGGATAACTGACTGCATTTAAACAATGCCTTTATACCAAGAGCAGTGAATGGTGAATTACAATGCCTCACACTCACACAGAAATTCATAGATCAGCACAACAAAAAAGGTGTGGGCTCAGTGTCTTGTTCAAGGACACTTGAACATGCCGTTAGGAGAAGACAGGAGTGTAACCACCAACCCTGCAATCACTGGATTTGCAGGAACTTGCGAAAATGTGAAACACCGTATCTAGAGTCAGTGTTTGGTTTGTCCATTCTGGGCTACTGTAGAAATATAATGGTGCAACATGTTTCCCACCAGATCTGTGACAACTCTAACTTGATGGATACAGGCTTTGTGTCAACTCCTGCCCCCTACTCTGTCTCTGACTGACTTAAACCTGACTTACTAACTTTTCAAGTTAAACATGTGAATGAGGAGGAGCACAGGGACTTATCCACTTAAAGCACTGCCCTAATCCCAGTCTAACGCTAATCTTAATGAGGTGGTATTATGCTAATTTTCAGGTTCAAAATCCTATTTATGGGTTAGACCAGAACAGGTTTACATGGTTTAATTTTCAAAAAACACCATATTTGTTGTCATACTACATTGCTGCAGCTCCTCTTTTCACCCTTTGAAGGCTTCGTTTTAGCTATGGAGTGATACAACTCGTCTCTAAATGATCTTTGTTGGGAGTTGCACATGCACAGTTCCTAGTTAAGGACTACTAGCCAATCAGAAGCAGAGGTCTGCTGCAGCTCAGTGTTTTTCCACCGGTGTTTTTGAGGGCGTGTTGGAGTAGCCGCTTGGCGAGTGTTATATGAGGAGCGTTTAGCTTTCATCCCTGTGTCGTCACAGACAGTCCAGAGCAGAGTTTTCTGTGGGAGATGGGAACTCCTTTGGGGTGGACTTGATGGATTTCATGCATAAAAAAGGAATGTAACTCAATAAAGGAGAGGGAAAAAGCCAAAAGCATAATATCACCTCTTTAACTGATCTTACCAACGGAGGTGGGTACTGGCCAATCAGAGGCAGAGTTGTGAAAAAAAAAAAAAAACTATATTCGAAGGAAACAAAATTATTATTTTCAGGTGATGATACACTAATGAAAACATAGTTATGTCTATTATATTTTCATTTCTGCCAAAATTCTGAATAACTGTGTGATTACATTTGTGTCTGTTTGTGTGTGTGTTTACAAATATGCATTTTGGTTATTGTGTACGCTGTAATTGCACAGGCAGTGTGCTACATATACCTTATCTGCGGTGAGCCCATTCAATGAGGACACACAGGTATGTGTAGCTGTGACTCGCTTGATTTGCCCTCCAAGGTGAACCTAAAATAAAGTACAATGGTGTTGGAAAATTAACCCATTCTCACTCCCTGACTCGTCACATATAGATGCATTGGTCAAGACCCATCTGCGTCAGTTTGTAATGCATTGGGCATCCCTAAAGCGTCATAGTTATGGTGGGCTACATGCCATAATTTTTTATACAACTTACAATTGCTATGAATCAGAGGTCGCACGCTACTGGAGCAACTAGGGGTTAAGTATCTTGGTCAGTGACACAGTGGAATTGAACCCGGGTCTCTCACGTGTCTTATCCACTGCGCCAGCAACAACACCACATCTGCACTCAGTGATAATGATGAGAAGTAGGCTATTAATACATAGGCTACCTCATAAAATATTTTTAGAATACATCCTAACCTTTTCCACTTGAGTGTCAGCTGAAATGAAATAGGTTATTAATATTCAACTTTACTTTATCTCATTAACAATAAGTACAGATGTGGTGTGTAGTCCACATATACAGGGTAACCTCGAGTTAACCATGAACATAACCTGCAGTTTAGAGATGCAGCGTTAATTGCCATGGCAACCGACCTTGGGTAACTCCCATCCACCTTTTGTAGTACAGGTTAATCAGGAAGTTACATGACGTCACAAAGTTACTGACTCCGGGTACGGCGCGTTACGGCTGTTGATGTTTGTCAATTTAAAAACTGAAATTATATTTATATTTTATATTTTAAGTATTTAATTTAAGTATATAAGTGTACGTTCTTTGCTGCACTGAGCTGTGATTACCTACCTGCTGCTTCTGCTGCGCCATTACTTGTTTATCGTGTTTTTCTTTAAATCCCGTCTTCTAGTGTGATAATACTTTGACCTATATGGAACGCTAAAAGGCTCACAATACGCCAATTTCCTACCTCGTTTTGTTAAAAAAACAGCTTAAAAAGCGCCGTTTCAACGGCCAGGACGCCGCTTTTTACGCCGCCAAAAAGCAAAACGCCGTAAAAAGCGCCGTGGAATTCGTGTAAACAACAACGCATTTTTCGTCGGTCTGGAGGCGGCGAAAAAAAAACGGCGCTCTATGTGCTCATGTAACGCCGCTTTTTACGGGGCTCAGTGTCCCCAATGATGCGCATCATAACTCGTTACAAGACTGGCTTTGTAAAATGATAATGAGCTCCGCCCTGTGGATTTTACAGCCACTAAATTTGAACTGTTGTCACCCAATCAGTACAGAAGAAGAACAGATCACACTAATTCAGCACTGATCTACTTTACTGTGATCGTAGCCACCCAAAGGCATAAAGTAACCACAGATAAGCATGAAAAACTCAACACAAAAGTCCCAGACTGATCAAGTATATTGACTACATTTACTAAAAATATTTAGCTACTCTAGGTTATAGCTTGTAACATCTATTGATTGATGATTTTAGATCAAATTTGACATAAATAATTAATTTGCTTTTTATTTACCATCACTGTCAGATTAAAGTATCTCCTAAAATAGAACATACAAACACAAAGAAAGTAAGAAATCACCATAAGTGGAACAACTATCTTCACATGGTCATCAGTGAACAGTTTAAGCCTCATTTGTCTTTTTATGACCCCTTCAGTCGCTGTAGTATTGATAGCGAGCCTACCCTTGTTTCTACAAAGCTTTGTTTTACCATGTCATCCTAAATCCAGGCCAAAGGCAACCTGACACAAACGTGTGTTTCAGTCGATTCAGGGAAAACACAGCTTGTCATTTATTCCCTGGCTTTTATTTATTTATCCAAAGCTATCCTTCCGGACTCCTTTCAAATTTGATCTAAAATCATCAATCAATAGATGTTACAAGCTATAACCTAGAGTAGCTAAATATTTTTAGTAAATGTAGTCAATATACTTGATCAGTCTGGGACTTTTGTGTTGAGTTTTTCATGCTTGTCTGTGGTTACTTTATGCCTTTGGGTGGCTACGATCACAGTAAAGTAGATCAGTGCTGAATTAGTGTGGTCTGTTCTTCTTCTGTACTGATTGGGTGACAACAGTTCAAATTTAGTGGCTGTAAAATCCACAGGGCGGAGCTCATTATCATTTTACAAAAAGCCGTTTTTTACGCCGTTTCTTTAGTTAACAAAACGGGGTAGGAAAGTGGCGTATTGTGAGCCTTTTAGCGTTCCATAGACCTACACCAAGCACCGTGCTCACGCCACGCCCCTCGTCCCCTCATGGCGGCTGTGCGCACCACGTAGCAGGACAGCGCGCGTACAGGACAGAGAAGGTGGGACGTAGCTTTGTTGCATATTTATTATTGCTAACTTTTCTGGATGTTGCATATTTGTTGTTGCTACGCGTTGCTAACTTTACTGCGGAGCCATTAACGTCTAATATGACACTAAAGGGGTACCCAGGGAGACGCCAAAGGTACCTGACTAAGTGTCAATATATGAGAGTGAGTCAGGAGTGAGAATGTGTTGGGAAAATAAGTGTTTTTAATTTGTGAAAAAGGGAAATTAAAATGTGTGTGTTACAACCTTGCGAAGGTAGTGTGTGCCATAGGTATGTATGAGGTCCATGTACTCATCCCTGGTGGAGGAGCTGTATTCACTTGGCAGTCTGGCCAAATCCTTACTGAACTCAAAGCTGAGGGGCGGTCTTTTGGACACACGGTAACTAGACACAAAGAGACAGAATAGTATTTTAGTAGTATTATAATGATAGTATTATCTTAATAGGAATTGTCTTAAACTTGAATGAATGCAGCGGTACACCCTACCGATAACGGCGGCAGGTGACACTGTGACTGCTGAAAAAGAAGCGGTCCTGTCTGCGCTTTTCTGAAGCAAACGTATACACGTTGGACCGTGTTCCTCCCACATCCAGGCCGCTCGACACAAACCTATTTATATTTAAGCCAAACTGATAAAAAAACATATATGAGCTCATGAGCTGCCTGGTTGGAATTGGTTTGAATATGCACGTTCTTTAACTTACATTTTATTAACTATAGATTCAAAACACATTTAATGAGCCATAAAAATCATGTGTATCTTATTTAGGCAGCAAGGTGCTGCAAAATCTAATCATCCGCCCTTTTAATGTGAACCTTTTGTCAAATTTGGTACAGAGGTGTTTAGTTACTGTGTTTCATCAAAATAATAAGGAAAAGGTGGAAATCCAGTGGTAAAATAATCTAAATAATCACACATATACGCAACAAAGTAATAATAAAACTGTAAAATGTTCATTTATGTCAGCAACAGCTGTGAGATGTTTCCTACCTTCCATTCACTCCTACGGTCGTTGGTGTAAGAATCAATCAGTGAGCTGTGGAAACAATTTACAGGAAAGTTAGTATTTGAAGTTTGTATTTACAAATGATCACAACATAACAATGGAATTCAGCTGTAATTAATATAATTAATAAAGACTATTTAAGATTAGGAAGACAGTGGTTACATGAATCAAAAGCTAAAATTCTTGGGGAATGGCACCCATTTTTAGTATTTAGAGTATTGTGTGTGCTAGTACATTTTAGGCTGCATTTGTAAAATTGCCCACATGAATGATAAGGAAACAATATGATGCGATGTGACTCTGACTTAAAATCTTGTCCGTAGACAATAACAATAAAATGGGGAGCTGAATTTGAGAAGCAACAACATAGTGCCGAGAAATTCCAGCTGTCACATCAAAATTAAATCATATGTTCTTGCATTGCTAACAGGTACACAACAACATTTAAACTTCACTCTTATGCCAGATTTGGATGAAATAACGAGCGCTCAAGTCTGTGACTTTGGAGATATTGCAAAATATCAGTGACAAAATCATATGGTTGCTTTTTGCTTCAGTAAAGAATGAACCTATTCACAAGTATTTACTGGCCCGTGTTAAGGAACTGTAATGACATGCTTAAACCATGAAAATGGCTGATTGATGACTCTTTCAGTGATACAATGCTATATAATACAATACCTAACAGAGGAGTATGCATAGTCATAGAAGTTAGTATTGCATTGGCTATCCACACGCCAGTCCACTGCAGAGACTGACAGCTGAAAATAAAGGAGAGAAACAATGTGGTTTAACATAAACAAAGTATGTGCAATTGTTGGATTATTTTTAATAATTTTTTTAATTTGAATGTAAAAAATAAAAACACACTCATTTGGCAGACGCAGTACAAAGCAACAGAAAGTGCACGTTAGGGGTTAGGTGTTATAAGAGAAAGTGTTCTCCAAACAGATGAGATTTCAAGAGCTTCTTAAATTTAGAGAGGGACAACCCTGCTCTGATGGCATGTGGTAGCTCGTTCCACCATCGTGGTGTCAAAGATGAGAACAGCTGGGACTGAGATTGCTTTGTGGCAGAGCCAGGCGGCGTTCATTGGAGGACCGCAGTGGTCGAGAAGGAACGTAAGCTTGTATTATGGAGTTTAGGTAGATGGGTGCAGACCAAGTAGTCACTCTGAATGCAAGCATTAGTGACTTGAATTTGATTTGGGAGGCCAGGGGTAGCTAGTGGAGGTAACTGAGTAATGGAGTGACATGAGTCCTTTTGGGCTGATCAAAAACCAGACGAGCTGCTGTGTTCTAACCCATTTGCAGGGGTTTCACCGCACAAGCTGGAAGACCTACTAGGAGGGAATTGCAGAGTATAGGTGAGAGATAACCATGGCCTGTACCAGAAGCTGGGTGGCGTACTGAGTAAGGTAGAGCCTGATTTTCTGATGTTGTATAGAGCAAAGCAGCACGACTGAGAGACAGCAGCAACATGGTCTGAAAAGGACAGCTGGTCATCAATCATGACACCCAAGTTTCTCACCACCCTGGTTGGAGTGATGGTTGCGAAGTCAATTTGTAGTTTGATATCATGGTGGATAGATTGAATGGCAGGAATGACCAAGAGTTTAGTCTTAGAAAGGTTGAGTTGAAGGTGGGAAGTCTTCATCCATGCAGATATGTCCAAGAGACAGTCTGTGATCCGCGCAGAGACAGTGGAATCGTCTGGCAGGAAGGATAGGTAGAGTTGTGTATCATCTGCATAGCAGGGGTGAGAGAAGCCATGCAAGCAAATGATTGGCCCTGGTGAGGTGGTGTAAATTGAGAAGAGAAGGGCCCTATAGCACTGATACACACATTCATCAAATCAAACAAAAGTAAAACATAATACAGCAAGAGCAAATTAACAGTTTAGCCCTGAACCATTCTTCAGTTATGCTGCTATAGACCAGACTACCAGGAGACTTCCCATGATGCACTGAGTGCCTCTCTCCTCGTCTTCTTCTTCGTTTGTATGCATTGTTATACCTTTAGTGCATGTAACTAACTCAACTTCCTGTAATTTTGTTCTCTGCTATCTTTATAGTTTTTAAGTTCTTGGACCAATAGAGACGGCACAGCTCCAGCATCTATGGTATGCAGCTCTCTAGGAAGGTGCACGTCTCGCCCTCTGCTACCTCACAAACCTTTAGTAGGAGCTCTTTGATCTTGCTTCAATGTCCAGTATTTTCTCTCCATATCTATAAAATGTATTATTGGAGCAATATTTTTAATATAAATTTCTAATATAGGCTATGTGTAATAATTTTCTACTACAACTACAATTTCCACTGTCACAGTTGCTCAGCTGTTTTGCTTAAATAACACCGCCATACAAATCTTTACTTTGACCTTCCAGTTGTTGTCCTTTAGCTTGGAGCTTGGTGATGTTGCCTTCAGTAGTTGAGAGCCTAGTTTCCCCCTGTGTAACTTGCTCTGCACAGTAAGATCTTTTCTCACATTCTATATACTGTCAAGTCTGGTAAAAATAAACTCATGTTTTTGATAGCTGCTAGTTCGGTTTCTGATAGGGCACTCGACTTGTCGGCAGACGTAGAGTTATCCCTATCCAACGTTGTATCCTCAAGCACTATGCTAGCATTTTCTGTTTTGTTGGTATCCATAGCATTACGCTAGCAGTAGTCTTGGAGTTGCCGCTTGGCTAAACAACAGTCCCACATATGAACTTAAGGTTACACGCGTCTACTCAGCAAACCATAAAATCTCAGATTAATTTCATTCCGTAAATTCATTCAGTAAATGCTTTATTCTTGCACGCTAACAATATTGATAATTTCATGTTCTTCTACTGCTCTTAAAAAAATTTTGCTTGGATTTCAATCCCTACATTAACAGCCACCTCCCCTCTTTTGGCTGGGTGTCATTGAGTTCTGTCAATTTTGGTCACACACTTCTCTCCATCATTCAATTTTACAATTTAATCATTGTCAATAAAATATTGAGGGTGACTTGTGTTGGTCGGTCCATTCCTAATAATGATATTTAATACAATATAATTCTTTAAAAATTCTTTATTTTCTTTTTTGCAATAATTTCTAGTACCTTTGGGATCCATCTGTTAAAGATAATTATTTTTTACTTCATTTATTAATTACTTTCTGCAGCCTGTTGCCTTGAAGAGGGTTGGAGCAGAGAGTACAGGTGCCATTTGGTGTGAGGAAAGTCTTCACATCAACCAGGTAGGCTCCTTTACGCCGCATGGTGACCACATCAAAGCCCTCCCCCACCAGGTTGTGGCCTGGTACAAAGGGAGCAGATTCACACTGGCTGCCCGTCCCAGTCTGACAGGAGAGAACAGGGGAGTGATAAGACAGAAAGAAGAGGAGACTCAGACAGAGAAGGGTTGGGGTTGAAGAGGAGAGCATGACTGGAGCCAAAGAGGCACTGAAGCATTTAAGAGAAAGACAAAGAGAGTAAATGAGAATAGTTTCAGTATCATTTCTGCTCATTATTAGTAAAGGTAACGAAGTACAAATGTTTGCAAACAGACTGTGCATCCTACCATTTGTTCTGTCTTAAGAAGAAAGTATCTAGATTAGCTAATTTTATTTGTTGCTTTTTGTTACTTTACCATGACTAAGAATTATCCATTCTGATTGGCTGGAATGTGTGAATTAACTTTTAGTAACTGGACAGTTTAATTGGACACCTGTGTCGTACATGTTTGATTGCATTTATAAATGAATGAGCTCATTAAATGTAATTGGTATTTGGTAATTGGTGTTAGGGTTATTTGTGTAACCATTTACAACAACTGAACCATGCATTTGTAATTACAAATGTGTTTGATACTCACATGAATCTGGCAACAGCAACAAGTAATAACCTAACAATTAAGATAGGCTTTGTCAATGGCAAAAAAAAATCCCAAAACAATTAAAACTGCAATCAGTGTCGAACAGCAGGCAGGAACTTGTGAGCTTGTGGTTATGACAGTCAACAACGATGGTCACTCTACAATGC